>NC_091167.1:2357244-2429744 GCF_040958095.1 Procambarus clarkii | reverse complement strand
TATCTCAGTGTTACCGTGAGTACCTCAGTGTTACTGTGAGTACCTCAGTGTTACTCTGAGTACCTCAGTGTTACTGTGAGTATCTCAGTGTTACCGTGAGTACCTCAGTGTTACTGTGAGTACCTCAGTGTTACGGTGAGTACCTCAGTGTTACTGTGAGTATCTCAGTGTTACCGTGAGTACCTCAGTGTTACTGTGAGTACCTCAGTGTTACTCTGAGTACCTCAATGTTACTGTGAGTACCTCAGTGTTACTGTGAGTACCTCAGTGTTACGGTGAGTACCTCAGTGTTACGGTGAGTACCTCAGTGTTACTGTGAGTACCTCAGTGTTACGGTGAGTACCTCAGTGTTACTGTGAGTATCTCAGTGTTACCGTGAGTACCTCAGTGTTACTGTGAGTATCTCAGTGTTACCGTGAGTACCTCAGTGTTACTCTGAGTACCTCAGTGTTACTGTGAGTACCTCAGTGTTACTGTGAGTACCTCAGTGTTACGGTGAGTACCTCAGTGTTACGGTGAGTACCTCAGTGTTACTGTGAGTACCTCAGTGTTACGGTGAGTACCTCAGTGTTACGGTGAGTACCTCAGTGTTACTGTGATTTCCACACAATTGGTCACCTTCAAGTATTCTTAATCCTTTGAAAAAGCTGAAGATTTTACATAAACTAATGGGTTACATAAACTATTGGGTGACAAACTAATGGGTTAAGTAAACTAATGTTTTACATAAACTAATGGTTTATATAAACTATTGGGTTTACATAAACTAATGGGTTACATAAGCTAAAATAACGGGGTTACATAAACTAATGGTTTACATAAACTAATGGATTACATAACTATTGGGTGACAAACTAATGGGTTAAGTAAACTAATGGTTTACATAAACTAATGGTTTATATAAACTATTGGGTTTATATAAACTAATGGGTTTATATAAACTAATGGGTTACATAAGCTAAACTAACGGGGTTACATAAGTTAAACTAACGGGGTTACTTAAACTAATGGTTTACGTAAACTAATGGGATACATAAACTGATGGGTTTATATAAACTAATGTGTTACATAAACTAATGGTTTACATAAACTAATGGGTTACATATACTAATGGTCTATGTAAACTAATGGGTTACATAAACTAATAGTTTACATAAACTAATAGGTTACATTTACTAATGGGTTATGTAAACTAATGTGTTTATGTAAACTAATGGGTTACATAAACTAATGGGTTACATAAACTAATGGTTTATATCAACTAATGGGTTTATGTAAACTAATGGGTTACATAAACTAATGGGTTTACATAAACAAATGGGTTACATAAACTAATGGGTTACAGAATCTAATGGGTTCACATAAACTAATAGGTTTATATAAACTAATGGGTTACGTAAACAAATGGGTTTACATAAATTAATGGGTTACATAAACTAATGGGTTACATAAACTAATGGGTTCACATAAACTAATGGGTTTATGTAAACTAATGGGTTACATAAACTAATAGGTTTACATAAACTAATAGGTTTACATAAACTAATGGGTTACATAAACTAATGGGTTACAGAAACAAATGGGTTCACATAAACTAATGGGTTACATAAACTTATGGGTTTATGTAAACTAATGGGTTACATAAACTAATGGGGTTTACATAAACTAATGGGTTACATAAACTAATTGGATACAGAAACAAAGGGTTCACATATACTAATGGGTTACATAAACTTATGGGTTTATATAAACTAATGAGTTACATAAACTAATGGGTTCCATAAACTAATAGGTTACATAAACTAATGGGTTCGTAAACTAATGGGTTATATAAACTAATTGGTTGTGTAAAGTAATGGGGTACATAAACTAATAGGTTACATAAACTAATGGGTTACATAAACTAATGGGTTACATAAGTTAATGGGTTACATAAACTAATGGGTTACATAAACTAATGGGTTACATAAACTAATGGGTTATGTAAACTAATGGGTTACGTAAATTAATGGGGTATACTGTCATAAGTGGTGTATTCCTCCAAACACCGACACAATATACAAGAAAGGTTCTCACTGCAGATCTCCGGGTGTAAGGAGGTGGAGGTGCAGGCATCGGAGCTGAGGATCATTGACTGCGACGTGTACAGTGTCAAGGCCTCGGCCATCGTCACTGAGGAAGGTACTGGAGTGGAAATTAAAAAGGACGCCTCAGTCTCCATCACCCGAAACGCCGTGTCCTTCAAAACTATCTACCAAGACGCTTACATGAAGCCGAACCTTCCTTACTCCCTCAAGGTTGGTAATTATAATTGTAAAAATGTGTTAGAACAAATTTATGTTCATGTTTTATTATTCACTAAATATTGTCGATTTGGCTTGCTGTGCAACACATTTTATAGTTCATTGATTTCCATCTTCTGGGCGTTCATCACCGCCTATTGTTGCTACTGGTGGATGGACACGTCAAGACTGTTGCTACTGGTGGATGGACACGTCAAGACTGTTGCTACTGGGGGATGGACACGACAAGACTGTTGCTACTGGGAGATGGACACGACTAGACTGTTGCTACTGGTGGATGGACACGACAAGACTGTTGCTACTGGTGGATGGACACGTCAAGACTGTTGCTACTGGTGGATGGACACGACAAGACTGTTGCTACTGGGGGATGGACACGTCAAGACTGTTGCTACTGGGAGATGGACACGACAAGACTGTTGCTACTGGGAGATGGACACGACAAGACTGTTGCTACTGGGAGATGGACACGACAAGACTGTTGCTACTGGTGGATGGACACGACAAGACTGTTGCTACTGGTGGATGGACACGTCAAGACTGTTGCTACTGGGAGATGGACACGACAAGACTGTTGCTACTGGGAGATGGACACGACAAGACTGTTGCTACTGGGAGATGGACACGACAAGACTGTTGCTACTGGTGGATGGACACGACAAGACTGTTGCTACTGGGAGATGGACACGACAAGACTGTTGCTACTGGGAGATGGACACGACAAGACTGTTGCTACTGGGAGATGGACACGACAAGACTGTTGCTACTGGGAGATGGACACGACAAGACTGTTGCTACTGGGAGATGGACACGACAAGACTGTTGCTACTGGGAGATGGACACGACAAGACTGTTGCTACTGGGAGATGGACACGACAAGACTGTTGCTACTGGGAGATGGACACGACAAGACTGTTGCTACTGGTGGATGGACACGACAAGACTGTTGCTACTGGGAGATGGACACGACAAGACTGTTGCTACTGGTGGATGGACAGGACAAGACTGTTGCTACTGGGAGATGGACACGACAAGACTGTTGCTACTGGTGGATGGACACGACAAGACTGTTGCTACTGGTGGATGGACACGTCAAGACTGTTGCTACTGGGAGATGGACACGACAAGACTGTTGCTACTGGTGGATGGACACGACAAGACTGTTGCTACTGGGAGATGGACACGACAAGACTGTTGCTACTGGGAGATGGACACGACAAGACTGTTGCTACTGGGAGATGGACACGACAAGACTGTTGCTACTGGTGGATGGACACGACAAGACTGTTGCTACTGGTGGATGGACACGACAAGACTGTTGCTACTGGGAGATGGACACGACAAGACTGTTGCTACTGGGAGATGGACACGACAAGACTGTTGCTACTGGGGGATGGACACGACAAGACTGTTGCTACTGGTGGATGGACACGTCAAGACTGTTGCTACTGGTGGATGGACACGACAAGACTGTTGCTACTGGGAGATGGACACGACAAGACTGTTGTTACTGGTGGATGGACACGACAAGACTGTTGCTACTGGGAGATGGACACGACAAGACTGTTGCTACTGGTGGATGGACACGACAAGACTGTTGCTACTGGGAGATGGACACGACAAGACTGTTGTTACTGGTGGATGGACACGACAAGACTGTTGCTACTGGGAGATGGACACGACAAGACTGTTGCTACTGGGAGATGGACACGACAAGACTGTTGTTACTGGTGGATGGACACGACAAGACTGTTGCTACTGGGAGATGGACACGACAAGACTGTTGCTACTGGTGGATGGACACGACAAGACTGTTGCTACTGGGGGATGCACACAACAAGACTGTTGCTACTGGGGGATGGACACGTCAAGACTGTTGCTACTGGGGGATGGACACGACAAGACTGTTGTTACTGGGAGATGGACACGTCAAGACTGTTGCTACTGGTGGATGGACACGACAAGACTGTTGCTACTGGGAGATGGACACGACAAGAATGTTGCTACTGGGAGATGGACACGACAAGACTGTTGCTACTGGGGGATGGACACGACAAGACTGTTGCTACTGGGGGATGGACACGTCAAGACTGTTGCTACTGGTGGATGGACACGACAAGACTGTTGCTACTGGTGGATGGACACGACAAGACTGTTGCTACTGGAAGATGGACACGAGAAGACTGTTGCTACTGGGAGATGGACACGACAAGACTGTTGCTACTGGGAGATGGACACGACAAGACTGTTGCTACTGGGAGATGGACACGACAAGACTGTTGCTACTGGGGGATGGACACGACAAGACTGTTGCTACTGGGGGATGGACACGACAAGACTGTTGCTACTGGGAGATGGACACGACAAGAATGTTGCTACTGGGAGATGGACACGACAAGAATGTTGCTACTGGGAGATGGACACGACAAGACTGTTGCTACTGGGAGATCAACTTACACAATAAATATAGATAATTAAATAATTCAGTTATCAAGTACCAAAAGAATATTAAGAAATGTTGACACAGGGATAACATTGGGATGACAAATATCAGTACGTAGTGTGAACATAGACACGACATACATTATCACTTAATCCAGAACGACAACGTTTGAGATCAGTTTGACAGCACGTCAGTCCGGCGCTGGGTGGTGTGGCGAGCAGGACGCTTCTCTTTGACTATCCAGTTGTTACTTGGCCGGTGTGGGGTTTGTTGACAACCCGGCATGATGTGCGGGCCTTGGTGTGGCTGCTGGCGTGACTTGAAAGTGGCCGTGTCGGCCTGCAGTATGGGGAAGCCTGTGCCACCTGTCGTCAAGCCTGGAATTTTCCAGTAATACTTCCTACCAAGAAGTAGAAGTGGTGATTTTGGACATGTTACGTGTTTCTTTGGAGGCTGTGTGTGGTGTGTAGCTGCTTGCTGGGGGACGTGCGATTGTGAAGTTTGGCTCCTCAGTGGTTTACCGTGATCTCGTCACGTGCTATGATGGGGGCACTTTCCCTCTTCTTGGTAATGGTGGATTAGTGACTTTCTCTGATCGCTGTCCTATGACGATGTATGTAGCAGTGCATGGGGCACCCTTCGAGTTCCTTGAGGACCTTCTACGTCGGTACTTTGCCCGTTTTTGGTGGGTTCTTCATGTGCGGATGAACGCCGTCCCCACCGAGAGGTAGAATCGGGTCCCGTGTGGACCCACGCTCTCACCGTGCGCCTCAGGGATCATATACTGTCCTCCATCATGCTGTTGCGTTTCCCTTTTCGTTTGTTTCATACGGGCCAGCTCCAGATGTGTTCAAGTGTGACCTACAGGGCCACCAGGGTGTGAGGTGCACCGGGGTCACCCCTATTAACCTCTTCTGGGAGGAGGATTCTCCCCCGTTGTCGGCCTCGGACCCGTCAATGGGTGCTGGGATTTGTGTGTTGATTCCCTAATGTCTGCTGCCCCGGTGTCGGATCCTGCGGCTCGTCTGGGTGCAGATGTTGGTGTTGACGTGGAGGTTAGTGTGGCCCCGCCCCGTCTCAGCCGCATCTGCCTACTATGTCCCAGGATACGGTGTCTCCTGTCGCTCTGGCTGTCCGCGAGGGGTTGTCTCCTGCAGTGTGTGGTCCGGTAGCCCCGGTTGTTAAAGCTGTGGTTCTCGGGGGTCGTGCTTTACAAGCACACCTGCCGGAGAGTTCTGTTGTGGTGCAGGAGGATGGGAGTGATAACTCGAACGACCGGCAGCCTGTCTCGAAATGATCGAAGCGGGTTCAGAGTGTGTCTCCCCATCGTGATGAGCCTTGGGAGGAGGTGGAGAAGTATGGTGCTCCGGCGTCCCCCGCCGTCGGTGACGGGGCTGTGAGGGGCTCCGAGTTGCTTCCTGTGCCCCCACCTCCTGTGTCTATTGCTGTTGGATCCCCGCAGTGCGAAGTTTTCCCTGAAGATCAGGATCTTGTCATGGTGCTGAGAAGGGATATGCGCAAGGGGTCCTCGGCTCCTGTGCCCGGTGGCGGGGACGATGACCATGTCTTCCTCTTACTAACATAGCTGATAGGAAACAGCTGAGGTAAGGTGGCATATCGATCACACTCATAACTCGTGTACACTAATGGGACACACCTGCCTTATAGTCCAGGCTGATTTTAAAAATTATTAGAAATCTTGTTTACAAATGTACCTCGTGTGTCTTGTCCCTCGATAAAATCCATAGCGAATTTTATTTTGTTTACTTCAATCGTCTTTTTTTTTTTTTTTTTTTTTTTTTTTTTTTTTTTTTTTTTTGCACATTTGCATCATGAACAATATCCAGGAGTGTTTTACTGTTCAGCCCACAGGCGTGCAGAACAGTCTTCGAGACTTGGTGCCTTCTTCATACCTACTTACATAGCAATCAGCCATTGTTCACTGTTATTTTACCTAGGATAAGCGTTAATTGTTAATTATGTTACGTTAAGATACAGATCATTGTGATAACTCAACAGGAGATGGTAATTATTGTATATACTTGGAAACTCTTACTTCAAGTTCTGTGTCGATTTTCGTAGATACTTTGTGATCTTACTGACTCATCAAGTATCAACTTGTTTACAATTCCAAGACCAAATAATCTATCGCGTGTAAAATATAAACTTAAAAAAAATATATGGCTTTAGCCATACAGCAGAACACTGTCCTGGCAACCTACAGTCTTCCAGGACTAAGCTAGTCATCAGGGATGACAGTGACGGCATCTAAGAAACTGCTAACTTAATAAAATTAATATGTAAAGTCGATTGTGATGGTCTCTTCACAATCGACTTGAGAATGGTCCAGGACGGACCGAAACGTCGTCGTCCCTTCACTTTCTAGTGTGGGGTTTGGTCAACATATTTCAACCACGTTATTGTGACTCCTCGTCTGCTAAATATCTAAACCTCCAGAACTTCTTTAACATGTTGCAGGTGAGGGCTGAGAAGCCAGACGGCACTCCGGCAGGTGGTGTCCCCATGGAGGTGTGTGCAGCTGGTCGCTGCACCAACATGACCACAGCACCTGATGGTCTCTTCACAACAGTCTTGCCAGTCTACAACACCAACAGAGTTTACGTAAGTTTCTTCTTGACTTAATTATTATTATAACGTTTAGTCAGTAAACAATTATTATTATAACGTTTAGTCAGTAAACAATTATTATTATAACGTTTAGTCAGTAAACAATTATTATTATAGTTTCTAATATAAATTCCAAGTGTTGTTCAGTTTCTCAACATAACTTTACAGTAAAAGTCTGAAGCACTTTTAACAACACTAAATTTTTGTTGAAAGGTGAGCTTTACATCAAGAGGACGGAGGGTATTGGTGAATTTTTTTTAGTTCAGATATGAAAGGAAGGCAGAACATAGTACTACTAGTTTGTTGTTGTTGTTAAAGATTTGCTACTCGGAACAAAAAGTTCCAAGTAGCACGGGCTATGGTGAGCCCGTAGTGGACTGTACTACTAGTGTTAAAACAGGTTTAAGATGAAAGAAATTTCCTTTAGCTTGATAATAGGCAAAGTTGATAAAATGTAAAAGGTAACCAAGGCGAGAGAAAGACTTGTAAATAATAGAAATTTCAGAATAAAAAACTGAAGGTCACTGATGTGTTGGACGCGGAGGAAGAGAGACAAGAACACTTTTCTTGACAAAGTAGATGGTAGGAAATGAAGTAAATATATGTACCATTGTGCTTAAAATTGCGGCACACAGAGAAAGACAAACTGGACACAGCTGTGAACTTGAACGTCTTGGAAACGAAGGATGGAATTAGATTACAATTATACTTAGAAATTGATAGGAGGAGCCAGATTGTTAGGAGAGGAGAGGAAAGGCTAGAAAATGACGGTTATGAGCCCATAGAACAAAAATGTCATCAACATAGCCAAACCAGGGAGAGGGACGAGTATCAACAGTGGGAAGAAGAAGAGGTTCAAATACTCTGTATAGTGATTGGCAAGAACAAGGGAGAGGACGGAACTCATAGTTTATAGGAAGACAAAGTAAAGCACGAAACAATGGGTACAAACTGGATGTTTAGATTCAGGAAAGGCCTGGGTAAATACAGGTTTGAGAATAGATTTGTTGATTTATAATAGATATTACTTATAAATAAAATACAAGTGGGATCAATGAATATAAACATGAATAGACGAGTTGTGTAGCATAAATAAGAGCTGCCTCACATGGGACAACATGCCTTGTGCAGTCCCATATATTACTGTGTTCGTTAGTTCTGTGTTGACATATATTTGAATCTTGACTTCTGAGCTTGTGCTCGTTACTTCTGTGCTGGTGGTTCACGGTAGTTGTGTTGCCTCGTTACTTCTGTGCTGGTGGTTCACGGTAGTTGTGTTGCTCGTTACTTCTGTGCTGGTGGTTCACGGTAGTTGTGTTGCCTCGTTACTTCTGTGCTGGTGGAACACGGTAGTTGTGTTGCTCGTTACTTCTGTGCCGGTGGTTCACGGTAGTTGTGTTGCCTCGTTACTTCTGTGCCGGTGGTTCACGGTAGTTGTGTTGCCTCGTTACTTCTGTGCCGGTGGTTCACGGTAGTTGTGTTGCCTCGTTACTTCTGTGCCGGTGGTTCACGGTAGTTGTGTTGCCTCGTTACTTCTGTGCCGGTGGTTCACGGTAGTTGTGTTGCTCGTTACTTCTGTGCTGGTGGTTCACGGTAGTTGTGTTGCCTCGTTACTTCTGTGCTGGTGGAACACGGTAGTTGTGTTGCTCGTTACTTCTGTGCCGGTGGTTCACGGTAGTTGTGTTGCCTCGTTACTTCTGTGCCGGTGGTTCACGGTAGTTGTGTTGCCTCGTTACTTCTGTGCCGGTGGTTCACGGTAGTTGTGTTGCCTCGTTACTTCTGTGCCGGTGGTTCACGGTAGTTGTGTTGCCTCGTTACTTCTGTGCCGGTGGTTCACGGTAGTTGTGTTGCCTCGTTACTTCTGTGCTGGTGGTTCACGGTAGTTGTGTTGCTCGTTACTTCTGTGCTGGTGGAACACGGTAGTTGTGTTGCTCGTTACTTCTGTGCTGGTGGTTCACGGTAGTTGTGTTGCCTCGTTACTTCTGTGCTGGTGGAACACGGTAGTTGTGTTGCTCGTTACTTCTGTGCTGGTGGAACACGGTAGTTGTGTTGCCTCGTTACTTCTGTGCTGGTGGTTCACGGTAGTTGTGCTGCTCGTTGTATGCTACCATTCACTCTCGGTTTCTTGGAACATTTTCTTAAAGTGTAGTTGTTACTGTGTACCAGGTTTCTAAGACCGCTTTTCTCCGTCTTGTGTGCTGTTCTATATGTTCTCTGAATGTGAGAGTTTGACTATTGATAGCTGGTTGATCTTTCCATGAGAGCTTGGCTTTTGGTATTGCAGCTTCGGTCACCGGCAAAGCTTCTGCCCACCTGTTCAAGGTTATACTCAACTGCTGTTTTGTTTCCAACACGTTTGGATTATTGCAAATGACTGCAAGAACTGGCAGAGATGCACAGCCCAGGAGTGCTGTATGCTATTAGGAGTTCCTGGACACTCATGGCCGTCCTCCTTGCCATCTGCAGCTTCTTCTGTAGAGCTTAAAGTAGAGTTTACCTTTATAATGCGGGTACCAGACTGTCATACATCCATATGAGAGTCAGAGTAAATAAGAGCATGCAAATAAAACTTTAAAGAATATGGTAAAAATAGTCTTAGGGTCCAAAGACCTCAAAAAAAGTCATTTTCTTCCACTCTTAAATAGGATGACTTTATAAACTTCATAATTTAATGCAAAAAATCACTATAACTGTATGAAAATTTGACGTCTATCTCACACGTCTGAAAAGAAATGAGGATGTGGACGGACCAAAACGTTGTCGGTACCTTCTTTTTCCGGCGTGTGGGACGAGTGTCATCAATGTGTAATGATTCCATCCCTCCTCGTCCCTACTTTCCAGCCAAAAAATACTTCACAAAAAGTTCAGGTTACCGGGGGTATCCCACCTCGTATAGCAGCTACTTTGTGTTCTGGGATCTGTGTGGCTCCATCGGGGGATCTGAGCTCCATCGGGCTCCGCTGGTGGCGCCTCGGAACACCCCGTCGGTTCTCCAGTGACATTCTGGCTCGTGGTTAAAAAGCCCGGCTGAATACTGTCTGTGGTCTCGTGCCAAGCATATGCTTGTTGTACTTGGAGACGTGTAATACTTTATTCTGGGAGTGTAAGTCTGCCCTGAACTCTGCGGCTTTTTGTGAAGAAAGTGAAGACCCAATGCACGTGTAAGTGCATTACAAACCAAATGGGGGGTTACTCACTACTCTGATGTTGGTGCAGTGAAATCAATAGGTTGACCAAGGTTCATCAATCACGAGTGGCCGCTGGGATGTTTTCCTCGGGGTTACCATTTTTTTCAGGCAGCTCACTCGACCGTCCAAGTTGGTTGGGCATCATTCTTCCCAAATCCTCCCGTCCCATCCCAAATCCTCATGCTGACCCCTTCCCAGTGTTATATAGTCATAATAAAATGGGTTGCGCTTTCCCCTGATACCTTTCCTCCCCTTGCTCCTGCACCTCGTAGACAGCCAGACTGAGTTTCCTTCTTGCTAGGTAAGGCTGGGCCTCGGGGAGTGGGCCTCGGAGGCTTCGTGCAAGGGTGTGCCTCGGAGGGTGGGTTTCGGAGGCTTCATGCAATTACCTAAGGCTTGTTAACCTACTGAAATTTACCAGATAACCCCAAAAAGTGAGAGCGAGCTTGAGTACACTGGGTTTGACTTTTCCAAAAGGATTTTGTGATCATTGTGTAGTATGCTAAAGTGTGTTTAACTCTCCTCAGATAAAGGCCCTGAACTGCCGGGCGAATATGTATCAGTCGGAGTTCTCGAAGACCCTGGAGCACTCATTCTCTCCCTCTAACTCGTCGGTGTTGATCCACGCCCCGGAGGGCAAGCTCAAGTGTGTGCCTGGAGAGACCCAGGACCACCTCCTGCCAGTCCTCTTCTCCGCCTCCGACCAGACCTCCGCCATCTTTACTGTCCAGGTAATTGTAAGGAAATTTACCGCTGTCTACCTGACATGTGTTATGCTCAAGGAAATTGGCGCCTTCGTGTTTGTTCGTAATGATCATAAATTAAGTATTAACACTGCACAATAGATCTGAGCTCCATAGGTTATTAGTGGCAAAGTATCTCATTAACTCTGAGCATCGTAAGGTTCAATGGCAACATTTGTGCAATATAGTTTTACTCTTTTAGTAATAGTACATTATCCTAAAGTGATTTTTGATGTTACTGTAATTACAAAGTATGTGAACTCATAAATATTGTGACCATAAATCAATTTAATTACTTAGCAGAGGAAAATGAATAAAACTGAATGAACCAGCCATGCAAGTTATATGCTCGAGGGGATTGTTATAGAGAGGTAAATACACTTTTTTGGCATGAATACACTTGACTTAAAATGGGAAAAAATAACACAATTAGTATAACTACATTATATTTATTTTTGTTAATCATGTACAATTATTAATTATTTAAAAAATTTCATCCAACATGCTTTTCCTTGTAGCAGGCCACAGGCCCACATATCCACTACAGCCTGTTGGCCAGCCACTCCTTGCACGAACTGGTTTGTTTGTTAAAAAAAAGTCCGCCTCTGTTCCGGCAATATTCACCACCCATGTTGGGGGGTTTTGACCCTGCTGACCCTCACCAGGATGCAACCCCCACAGTTACCTAACTTCCAGATACTTATATACTGCTAGGTGAACAGAGTCATCAGGTGAAAGGAACCATACCAAACCATTTCTGTCCTGGCTGGGGATTACCCCGAGATCCTCAATTGTTTAGCTGGAAGAGTTCTAATGAATGTTAGATATAAAAGTTGTTTAATGAAATATACAACTTAAAATTCTCATTGACCATTAGACCTGCATACGAAGCTACTTGCTTGCGTCAGGTTGTGTCTTGCTGGAAGGTCCAGTACCAGGGCAGCCAGGAGTACCAGCTGACCAGCGGGGCCTAACACTCTACTATTACTTCAGGTTGTGTCTCGCGGGAAGGTCCAGTACCAGGGCAGCCAGGAGTACCAGCTGACCAGCGGGGCCTAACACTCTACTATTACTTCAGGCTGTGTCTCGCGGGAAGGTCCAGTACCAGAGCAGCCAGGAGTACCAGCTGACCAGCGGGGCCTAACACTCTACTATTACTTCAGGTTGTGTCTCGCGGGAAGGTCCAGTACCAGGGCAGTCAGGAGTACCAGCTGACCAGCGGGGCCTAACACTCTACTATTACTTCAGGTTGTGTCTCGCGGGAAGGTCCAGTACCAGGGCAGCCAGGAGTACCAGCTGACCAGCGGGAAGCTGCCCATCAGTGTGGAGCACCTGGTGGAGCCTCTCCCCCCTCCCCTCCCCAACACCATCAGGGGAGTCGTCAACATCAATATCAACATTCCTCCAACTGCGTCTCCCAAGGTCAAGGTCTGTATAAGGATTATATTTGTTTTTTAGTAAGTCTACTCAGTAAGGATAATTTGTTTAAGATAATGATAGACGTTTGCAACATTTGCCTGCTGCGAGTCGTTCAACTTCCACACTTTAAGGATGCACAAATAACCTTGAGAGATTGTTACCAGTTTTCTTACTAAGCTTTCATTGTTTATTAACCAAACCTTGAACTTCAAGATTATCTGAACCGTCATTCTACGTGCAAATTTCTTGAATATATGAGAAAGATTACGTGCATGAATTTCTTCATAAATACATTATATTTTTGGAGAAACTTACCACAAAGCCGCAGTGTTTCAGTGAAAGTGAAGACACAATGCACGTGTAAGTGCGTTACAAACCAAATTTTTGGATGTAACCCACATTCTTTCTCACAAGCAGCTGCATACAGTGTTCTGAATAAGAGTCCAGAAGTTTGTGTTTTTATGTCTGGCAGAGCGCCTCACTTGGCGTTCATCATAAGACATCGTTGTTATCATCCTCCCCAGGAGCCAGGGACTCCCCAGGGACCTCCTAGGGGACTCCCCAGGGACCTCCCCAGGGACCTCCTAGGGGACTCCCAGGTACCTCTTAGGGGACTCCCCAGGGACCTCCTAGGGGACTCCCCAGGGACCTCCTAGGGGACTCCCAGGTACCTCTTAGGGGACTCTCCAGGGACTCACCGGGACTCCCCTAGAGACTCACCAAGGGATGTCGAAGTTTCAGAATAATGCTCAATTACCTGATTTCTGGGAACTGTGGGGCAGGGTTGTGTGGAATCACTATCCCTACTCTGGACACCACAACGTCTGTGCTCATATGACTTACTGAGATTAGTTAGTTTTACTTCGAGAAAATTCTCGAAGAAAATATTCGAGGGATAATATTATTAGAGGGAAAATAATAATATTAGAGGGAAAACATTGATATTAAAATATTAGTTGGAACCAGACCCTCTGATATTTTACAAGTGTAAATTATTATGTATTTCTCTCGCCTGCGCTCTAAAGGTGCGTTCTTCAACCTCTTTACACCTGCGAACTGCCGACGGCCTGTTGACGGCCAAGACAGAAATAAAACGTCATTACTATGAAATAATACTACTGTATATGTAGATAGTATTTTATATATTAAAATGTTATAAAATTAAAATTATTAGTGTGACATCTACTGCTGCTTCTTTGTCAGAATATTTGACACACACACATGGCAGGAGCGTTGTTTGTGCACACACACATGGCAGGAGCGTTGTTTGTGCGCACACACATGGCAGGAGTGTTGTTTGTGCACACACACATGGCAGGAGCGTTGTTTGTGCACACACACATGGCAGGAGCGTTGTTTGTGCACACACACATGGCAGGAGCGTTGTTTGTGCGCACACACATGGCAGGAGCGTTGTTTGTGCGAGACGAAGCGCTCCGTTAACATTGTGACGTTCACGAGAGGAGGGATTATGCTCTTGAGTCAACACACCTGCGGTCATTTTTTTTGCCATAATATATCCTTATTTTATTTATATACCATGAATACTGAATGTGAAAATCAAACTACTGAAACTATTATGTGAAAATACACAGGTCGAAATTAGTAAAGTAGCGCTATAATACAGTCAGCAAAACACCGCCTGGAAGAGTTACACCGCGTGTGTGGCCGCTGGTCTGGGGAGGTCCTCAACACGTTCCCTCCAGCCTTACATGGTCGTGTAGTGAGCACTCAACTGTGGCTTGTTGTAGGCGGCCACAACTGTGGCTTGTTGTAGGCGGACACAACTGTGGCTTGTTGTAGGCGGACACAACTGTGGCTTGTTGTAGGTGGACACAACTGTGGCTTGTTGTAGGCGGCCACAACTGTGGCTTGTTGTAGGCGGACACAACTGTGGCTTGTTGTAGGTGGACACAACTGTGGCTTGTTGTAGGTGGACACAACTGTGGCTTGTTGTAGGCGGACACAACTGTGGCTTGTTGTAGGCGACCACAACTGTGGCTTGTTGTAGGCGGACACAACTGTGGCTTGTTGTAGGCGACCACAACTGTGGCTTGTTGTAGGCGGACACAACTGTGGCTTGTTGTAGGCGACCACAACTGTGGCTTGTTGTAGGCGGCCACAACTGTGGCTTGTTGTAGGCGACCACAACTGTGGCTTGTTGTAGGCGGCCACAACTGTGGCTTGTTGTAGGCGGCCACAACTGTGGCTTGTTGTAGGCGGACACAACTGTGGCTTGTTGTAGGCGACCACAACTGTGGCTTGTTGTAGGCGGCCACAACTGTGGCTTGTTGTAGGCGGACACAACTGTGGCTTGTTGTAGGCGACCACAACTGTGGCTTGTTGTAGGCGGACACAACTGTGGCTTGTTGTAGGCGACCACAACTGTGGCTTGTTGTAGGCGGACACAACTGTGGCTTGTTGTAGGCGGCCACAACTGTGGCTTGTTGTAGGCGACCACAACTGTGGCTTGTTGTAGGCGGCCACAACTGTGGCTTGTTGTAGGCGACCACAACTGTGGCTTGTTGTAGGCGGACACAACTGTGGCTTGTTGTAGGTGGACACAACTGTGGCTTGTTGTAGGCGACCACAACTGTGGCTTGTTGTAGGTGGACACAACTGTGGCTTGTTGTAGGCGGACACAACTGTGGCTTGTTGTAGGCGGCCACAACTGTGGCTTGTTGTAGGTGGACACAACTGTGGCTTGTTGTAGGTGGACACAACTGTGGCTTGTTGTAGGAGAAAGGCCCTGGACTTTTATTGCAATAAATGAATAATAAATATACACTATACATGGTATACTAAATTATATACAACATATTGTGTATACAGGGTATACATATATTAGCCATACCGAATACATGCCTTTTAGTGTATAAATGTGCTACAAGATAAAACTAAATACATTAACTAAAGAAATTAGATATACATATGCAGAAATATATATCTGCTAATGAGTAAAATTATCATTGATTCGTGAATTTTTTCTCATTTGCTTCAAAATCAATATAGTTGCAACAGTACGTACCACAGTGAGTCCGCCAGACTCAACAGATGTGTAAAGTTTGGTAATAATCAGCCAATATCTGCCTCTCCTATTAGTGGTGAAAAGTTTTAACTTTATTTATTTAAAAGTGAGTTTTTGCAACTTCGAAACGAATAATCGGTTACAATTTAAATGTTTCAAAATTTTAAGTCAACATTTTTTTGTTCACGTTTCGTTTTTAAAGATGCAATTTTATTTTATTTGTAATTAATTTTTAAGGTTACACTGCTAAAATTTTGTCCCACGTCTTAGAATTGTGTATTTACTTACCTAAAATGTGAAAAATACTGACATTTTAATTTCATGTTCAGAAGAAAAGTCTGGAAAGGACCCTGAGTGTGAACAGCTTGCGGGCCGAGCTCAACACCAATACTGCTATCAATGTATAACAACTAAATAGCTAATTCAATATACTGGGATGATGGGTGCTAGTTGATCATCTTCCCGTCCCAAATATGACCAGCTATTGGGTCTGTAACACTGTTGGTAGAATGTGTAACGTGGAATGATGGCATTAACCTTATTTTCTCCCCTCCATTTATAAATCTAAAACAATAATATGTTCCAGGTTTGGTATGCCATATGAAGAGGGGCATTAAGACTGATAATGTTTTGCAGGTGTTGGTGTGGTATACCCGTCAAGATGGGGAGGTTGTGGCGGACTCGAGGGAGCTGGAGGTGGACAAGTGCCTCAGTAACACCGTAAACCTCACTTGGTCAGCCTCTCGCGTACAACCTGGGGAACAAGCCTCTCTGTCCCTCTCCTCAGCGCCAGAATCTGTGTGTAGCCTGGGTAAGTAAAGCACGCCAAGGCTGACTTAGACCTGCTTGAGGGAAACATGTGCTGAGAAAATCTGATGCTCATTCAAGCAGGACAAGCAAATTTTGTTGATTCTAGTACAGTAAGAAAATTGTATTCTTATTTTACCATACTATATATTTATATTCATATGCCAGCCCAGACACTAACATAAAGCATTATTATTTCCTAAACCCAGGAGTGGTAGACAGAAGCACAGAGCTGCTGGCAGTAAACCCTGACCCCATTTCCCTGGAAGCAGTGTTCAACTTTGCTGGAAGTTTTGATGTGGGACGATGGCCTGGCTCTCAGATCAACGACAATAAATACTGTGAAAGAAAGAGGAGAGAAAGGATAGCGAGTGCGAAACCTGAAAGCTCTAATATAGGTTGGTTCAAATTTGCTATGGTTCAGTATAACAGTGTTGCCATGTTATGGTTCAGTATAACAGTGTTGACATGTTATGGTTCAGTATAACAGTGTTACCATGTTATGGTTCAGTATAACAGTGTTGCCATGTTATGGTTCAGTATAACAGTGTTGTCATGGAGAAAGAAAGAAAGAAGGACCCTTGACAAGCCGTCGGCTTTCTGGCCTCATCAAGACCACTTGAGATAGAAGCCCTCGGATAAATTTAAGTAAATTTACTTCCTTTTAAAGTATACTAACAGATGAGTCTCAATATTTTTTTTACATTCAGCGGAATCATTTTATAATAATTTTATAAACCAAATAATCATTTGTTATTTTCTTTTCTTAAAAAAGCTTTCTCAAATTAAGAAATTTGAGAAATTTTAAATTTTCTCAAATTAACACCATTGAACGAGAATTTCTTCAGTTATCTTACAATAATGTTGCAATAATTAAATGTGTATTGTCTAACAAGAAGCTGATCCTTTGGAGGAGGTTGGTCGTAAGGTTAGTGCCGGTAATGCTCCCTTTGTGTTACTAGAGGCGGTACCCAGCAGTACCCGGGTGGACCCCGTGCCTAGACCAGTAGCACTCCCTCACAGGTCTCCCACCAACACCCGGGTGGACCCCGTGCCTAGACCAGTAGCACTCCCTCACAGGTCTCCCACCAACACCCGGGTGGACCCCGTGCCTAGACCAGTAGCACTCCCTCACAGGTCTCCCACCAACACCCGGGTGGACCCCGTGCCTAGACCAGTAGCACTCCCTCACAGGTCTCCCACCAACACCCGGGTGGACCCCGTGCCTAGACCTGTAGCACTCCCTCACAGGTCTCCCACCAACACCCGGGTGGACCCCGTGCCTAGACCTGTAGCACTCCCTCACAGGTCTCCCACCAACACCCCCAAACACTCCAAAAATCACCATTCACCGTGCAAAGTTGTGCGAGATTAACTTCAAGTCTCTGGCTTCCATCCTTGGATAGACAAATACTTTCTCTTTCATATATAGCTAGGGGAACGCCTGGTCTCTGTTCAGCCCATCCTTCTAAAGGGAAAGTTCTTATGAACAAATCCACAAGGGCCGTGATGAGGGTTAAAACTTTCGACTTGGATGATCCCAGACGCCGCCTTAGTCGACTAGGCCACGACACGGTCAAAAGAATTGCAACCGGGAATTCCATTGAATTTACACGGATCCTGCAGCCTCTCCGAGACGCAAATCAGGGTTTTACACAACTCCCCATGCAGTGATTGATGGATATATATTATTAATAGGAACGTTATCACCACAGACAAAAATCAGAAGACACAGTTTACAATTTACTACAAAAACAAGAAGACGGCAAACTAACTTATGAATAAGTCTCCAGGCACCAAACAGAACGCCTTAAAAGAGACCATCGTCGTCTATGCCACCACTTGATGCCCACTTGGGAACTGCCAGCCCCAAAGATCTCAGTATATAGGCAAGACAGCAACGTCTCTCTAGGTGATTAACAATGCACAAACAACAGGGCTCCATTAAGGAGCATATAATCTCCTCACACAACCAAACCATCACCAGAGAAATCTTTCAAGCAACACAAAAATTATCGACAGGTACAACAACAACAGGAGACTCGACATCAGCGAGGCACTGCACATCAAAAACTCAAACCCAGCAATCAACAGCCAGTTAACACATAACAACGTTCTACCTACTTCAAGACCCCGAACCAACATAGTATAACAAGAAGATAGAACATGCAATAGACTATTATACCCATTGTGCCTTGATACAAATAGATACAAATATACATACAAATTCAAGATACATATAGTAAATACACACACACACGCATACGCACAGCGTGGCGTCCACCTTTAGTCAAACACAAAACGAAGTTAGAAAAGGTTCAGAGGTATGCCACCAGGCTAGTCCCCAAGGAATGAGAGGAGAAAGAGAGTACACCGAGAGGAAGGAGCTATGGGGAAAAATTACTGGAACTGAACCTCATGACACTGGAAGGCAGACGAGTTAGGGGAGACATGATCACGATCTACCAAATTCTCAGAGGAATTGACACAGTAGATAAAAATAAACTGTTTAGTATGGATTGTACATGAACAAGGGGACACAGGTAGAAACTGAGTACCCAAATGCGCCACAGGGATGTTAGAAAGAACTTTTTCAATGTCAGAGTAGTTAACAAATGGAATGCATTAGGCAGTGATGTGGTGGAGGCTGATTCCATACACTGTTTCAAATTTTGATATGATAGAGCGCAATAGACATGACAAGGTAGGAGAGAGCGATAGCGGCAGAAGCAAGGAAAAAGCGCAAGGCGAGAGGAGAAAACCAGGAAATCACAGCCCCTAACACAATATCACCAGACGTGAGAGGGGGAATCCACAATAAGCAGCCCAGTAACACCAGAGGGGAGGGGTACTACACCACCCTCCTCTTCATAGAAAACCCCCCTACCCTGAACCCTCCCTGCCCCTACTCAATTGCTCTGTCAGCCCACCCTCCTAACCCCATACCTTCCCAGGTACTCCTTCCCTTCTCACCCCATTCCTTCCCTTCTACCCCCTTCTCCACTTCCACCATATCCACCTTCCCCCTTTCCCTCCCTGTCCCCTGTCCCCCTTCATCCCATTCCCTCCCAGTCTCCCCTTCACTTGACCCCCCCCCCACCCCTCACCCCAGTATCCTCTGAGACTCTTATCCACCTCATAAATCCTCTCACTTATGAAACAGCTTCCCCCATCAGCAGAACACTCACAAAGAAGGGGACATGAGAATGAACAGAAGAAAGTGAGTCTCAAGACAATGTACACTAACATAGATGAAATTACAAAAAAATCATATGAACTTAGAGAATAGGAGCAAGAAGAAAACTCAGGCATAATAGCACTCACAGAAACAAAGTTAACGAAAACCATAACAAATGCAGTGTTTTCACAGGAGAACTATGTAGTGAGGAAAGAGAGAGAAGGAAGGGGAGGTGGTGGTGTAGCTCTGCTGGTAAGAAAAGGCCGGAGTTTTGAGGAGATGGTTATTTAAGGCTGTGAAGATTTTTGTGACTACATAACAGGTACCATAACAATTGGAGGACAAAAAATTATAGTCATAGTCATATATAACCCACCACTAAATGACAGAAAACCCAGAAAGGACTATGATAGAAACAACATGGCCACCATAAACATAATAGAGAGAGAAAGCAGCTTCTGTCGCTAGCAGGAATGGATCTGGGCTACTAATCATGCGAGACTTCAACCACGGAAAGATAGACTTGGAGAGCAAAGTCCCACATGGGAAGCTAAGCTGCTGGATGTGGCAACAAGTAACTTTCGAAGCCAACACATCAAGGGACCGACACGAATGAGAGGGGAAGATGAACCAGCCATGCTTGATTTGATATTTACACTAAATGAGTGGGATATAAGGGAAGTTACGTTGGAAGCACACTTGGGAATGAGTGATCACAGTGTATTGATCTTTGAGTACTTGGTAGAGCTAGGCCTCTCTCACTCAGTACTTTGTCCAACCGTACTGGAAAACACTGGCGAGGTTCATCTTGTACGTGGGCCAGCCCACTGACAGTCTCACGAGGTGCCTATACTCCACGACCACTCTCCGGCCACTTGCTGGCAGAGAACCTCAGCCCACACGCTGATCGGGGCCACTTAAACAGTCGATACAGGGGTAGTGAACCTCTGGCAAAAGCCTCTAGCGTCTGGCTAGCAACGCTTCCCAACAGGCACCCTCACTGTCGTCCGTTTTTTCCCTAAGCCGGTCCCGGGGTACGCCAATCTCTTCCAGTTCTACTTAAACATCAGTCGACACACACTGCTTTATATCGGCGGCGGTTTACTTAGTCGTCTTGCAGGACTAAGTCGAGACAACGTTGGCTGCAGTGGAGAGTTATACATGAAGGAGTGGAGAGTTATACATAAAGGTGTGGTGAGTTATACATGAAGGTGTGGAGAGTTATACATGAAGGTGTGGAGAGTTATACATGAAGGTGTGGTGAGTTATACATGAAGGTGTGGAGAGTTATACATGAAGGTGTGGTGAGTTATACATGAAGGTGTGGAGAGTTATACATGAAGGTGTGGTGAGTTATACATGAAGGTGTGGAGAGTTATACATAAAGGTGTGGTGAGTTATACATGAAGGTGTGGAGAGTTATACATAAAGGTGTGGTGAGTTATACATGAAGGTGTGGAGAGTTATACATAAAGGTGTGGAGAGTTATACATGAAGGTGTGGAGAGTTATACATGAAGGTGTGGAGAGTTATACATAAAGGTGTGGTGAGTTATACATGAAGGTGTGGTGAGTTATACATGAAGGTGTGGAGAGTAATACATGTAGGTGTGGAGAGTTATACATAAAGGTGTGGTGAGTTATACATGAAGGTGTGGAGAGTTATACATGAATAACGTTGATCCGTTATCTGCATTTTTTGGCAAATAAATCTTCCTAACTTTTGCTCACGTTAAAGCTGTTAAATAATTTGTTCCAAATATATTATGAGGTGCAGTCCTATACATAATTGTTGACTCACTAGGTGCTGGGTGGAGTTAGCTATCATGGACCAGAGCTCTCAGTTGACTCACTAGGTGCTGGGTGGAGTTAGCTATCATGGACTAGAGCTCTCAGTTGACTTACTAGGAGCTGGGTGGAGTTAGTTATCATGGACTAGAGCTCTCAGTTGACTCACAAGTGCTGAGTGGAGTTAGTTATCATGGACTAGAGCTCTCAGTTGACTCACGAGGTGCTGGGTGGAGTTAGTTATCGTGGACCAGAGCTCTCATTTGCTTATATGATGTACAATATTTTTAATATATTGTACATCATGTGATGCTCATATGATGTACAATAAAATTTATATATTTTATAAATTTCACTATCAATTCATGAAATTTTTTAACTCTACAGAATTTGCAACAATAGACCCGGGAAGATATTACTACCATAGTGAATACGTCGACGCTCTCCACATGTTTGACGTGAGTTATTATTGTCATTTATTGTGAGTCACCACACTATCAGTGTGTGTCTCACTATCAGTGTGTGTCTCACTATCAGTGTGTGTCTCACACTATCAGTGTAAGTCTCACACTATCAGTGTGTCTCACACTATCAGTATGTCTCACACTATCAGTGTGTGTCACACACTATCAGTGTGACTCATACTATCAGTGTGTGTCTCACTATCAGTGTGTGTCTCACTATCAGTGTGTGTCTCACACTATCAGTGTGTGTCTCACACTATCAGTGTGAGTCTCACACTATCAGTGTGTCTCACACTATCAGTATGTCTCACACTATCAGTGTGACTCATACTATCAGTGAGGCTCACACTATCAGTGTGTGTCACACACTATCAGTGAATCTCACACTATCAGTGTGTCACACTATCACTGTGGCTCACACTATCAGTGAGTCTCACACTGTCACTGTGTCTCACACTATTAGTGAGTCTCACACTATCAGTGAGTCTCACACTATAAGTGTGTCTCACACTATCAGTGACACTGTCAGTGTGAGTCTCACACTATCAGTGACACACTGTCAGTGTGAGTCTCACACTATCAGTGACACACTGTCAGTGTGAGTCTCACACTATCAGTGACACACTGTCAGTGTGAGTTTCACACTATCAGTGTGTTTAACACTATAAGTGTGTTTCACACTAGCAGTGTGAGTCTCGCACTGCTCTCATCCCCCTAGCAACACGCCTGAGTGGTAGCTAGGGCTAGGTAACCCATCCTCTTGTTCAGATAGCACCTTTTGTAACCATGAGCACAATAGAATAAAACTTGACATACTAGGCAATTAGCGAGTAGAATATGGTACTATTCATTACACTTTATAATAGTAAAGTAAATAGTAAATAATAATACCATTCGCATTATAGTCCGAAAAATGAAGGTAAAAAACAAACTATATATTGCTAGTAAAGCTCCCTTATGCACTATATTAGACCTCGTATAACGTGTGTTAGGCCTAGGGAGGTTAGGTTACGTGAGTTTGTCTTCACAACAAAAATCGGAAATTTTTTCCGGTTTTTCTAATTCAAAAGTACCGATTTCTACTTTCTAACTGCGGTGTACGTCGGTATATGTACTATGGTCGCTATCGTTACTATACAACGGAAACAGAAGGAATGACTAGGATAGGTCGTATAGTGGTAGTTCATTCTCTACCTCCCTCAGGTACCTCATTAAATCCCGGTTAATGACAATATGTTTGCTAGCTCGTGGACCCATGATGTACGTACATGCCAAGTTGTCTGCCGGCGGCCTGGCGGAATGTGGTCAACTTTAATTAACCTTTTCGCATTTCAGAAGTTTTAGGTCAGGAGTTTTAGGTTAGGTGTTACCTGCTGACCTGTTCTGTAAAGCGACTTGGTTGGTCTCTGTTGTGGTCGAGTTGACGAGTTTTCTCTGGTGGGTCTCTGGTATGGTCGAGTTGACCAGTTTTCTCTGGTGGACGTCTCTGGTGTGGTTGAGTGGACCAGTTTTCTCTGGTGTGGTCGAGTTGACCAGTTCTCTCTGGTGGGTCTCTGGTGTGGTCGAGTTGACCAGTTCTCTCTGGTGGGTCTCTAGTGTGGTCGAGTTGACCAGTTCTCTCTGGTGGGTCTCAGGTGTGGTCGAGTTGACCAGTTCTCTCTAGCGGGTCTCTGGTGTATCCGACGGCCTTGACGTATGGGTGTTTGTATTAATGATATGACATTTGTGATCAGATGGATGTTGTCATGTATGTGTTCTTGTTGCAAGATTTCAATGACAGTTCTCGAATCTGTGTGTATGATAACATGTTGTTGGTGCTCAGCAAGAGCATGTTCCAAAGCCTTTTGAATGGCTAGCATCTCTGTTTGAGAAGTTGAACACCCGTTTGAGAGTTTCCATCTAACTACAAACTTTCCTGCCTTAACTGCAGCTCCGGTTTCTTGTCCCTACTGGTCTACTGATCCATCTGTGAAGTAAATGATGCTTTCAGATGCCAAGTTTGATTCTATATTCATCTGTGCAATGATGCATAGACGATGAGGATTAGTCTACTTCTTTATTTACTTGAATAGTCATAATCTTAGTCTGGTGCCAGGGATTCCCATGGGGCTGCAAGACGAGGTCTGCGTGTATTTCGTGCTATCCCTTTGTAATTCTATTTATAATTTCGAATGTATTGCATGGAGAGTCCACCTGGTTTTTTTAAAGCTCTTCTATCCCAAGTAACTTCTCTAGTGATTATATATTTGAGTGAACTGATTATTAGTCTAGTCAATATCTAGGTCAGCATGCAGGCAGCAGGCCCTTTTACCATTATTTCAACCCATGTTAGTTTAGTTTCTAGTCTTAGGTTCTGTATTTTAGTCCATCTGGGAGTCCCTGTTATGACTCGCATTGCATCATTTTGAATACCCTCAACCATTGCCCACTGACCAGGAGAAAGAGTGAGTAAGGCAGGCGCTGCATAATCAACTATGGAATGAACGGTGTGTATGTTAAACATTATTAACACTGTGTCTCGCTCCTGGATGGGGCCCTGTGATTATTTTCATTATATTCAGTCGTGATTTTGGTTTCTCCTTCAAACATTAAATTAGCTTGTTGAATGGTTTTTAGAACCAATCCATACTCCGAGATATTGATATTGTATAACCCCTTAAGATTAATGTCTTGAATGCGTAGGTGACTCCTGATTATTGCCACCCAGTCTCATTGCTTTAGATTTATGTGCCGATATTTTTGGCCCCAAAATGCAGCAGTCAAATGTTACTTTATCTAGCGTCATTTGGACTTTGTTCAAAAGAGAAGGACCTGTGATGACTAATGATACATCAGTATAGCTTAGGAATTTAACCCTTTCTGGAAATGTCAGGGAAGCAAGGTTTTTCATAAGGATGTTAATGACTAGCACTGAGTCTGTAACTCCTCCTTGTGGGGTCCCATTCTCATGCAACTGGTAACTGACACTTGGCCCTGCCGGTTTACTCTGGCATACCTTTCAGGAAAATTTTGAATCAAGGCAGTTTTCCTCCGACACTTTTTTTTTAACATCTATAAAATTGATTGCGGACTTGCAAGTTCGAATCCTTTCACTAAATATACGGAGATTATTATAGCAGAACCTGAGTTAACTGTTCCTAGTAATGTTGCTATGCCGTTGGCAGTACCTACTGCTCTAGTGAGGTCAAATATGTACTAATGCAGACCTCCAGTTTTCCACAGAAGCCTATTTAAGACCTTCAGTCCTGCAACATGATGATAATGGGTCTATAATTGCCAGGTTCTTTTGGCTTAGGAAACGGAATTATGTCTCCTTTCTTCTAAGAGGTCGGTAGTTTACCCCAGATGCATCTATAGCGTCCAATATGGCTTATTCTCCAGCGGGAGAACCTTCTTGTTTGGTGAAAGGAGTGCCTCATTCGTTGAATGTAGCTATGTTCTCATGATTAGCTGTCAACCTCTCATAATTTCCTTGTTCTGACCGTTGCAGTAAGCTGATGTTTAAACTGCTCTCTCTGGAAATTGGAGAGGAAGTGTCTCAGCCTCTTGTAATGGTTGAATATATGTCTGTGGTCGGAATGGTCACCCTGATATGGCTTTAATCTGGCCTCATGTCTCTCCAAGACTATTATGTTCATTTAGAGTTTGACACCACTCAAACCATCTTGGTTCCTTCACCTCTTTAGAAACTCATCTTGCTTCAGATATCACTGCTCTTTGCAGAGTTCTTCCTTCTTTCAGAGGCTTTCTAAAGATGTTGACTCAGCTCTTACTCTTTAACTTCTTAACTGTAGAACAAATAATTCTTTCATTTTGTATTATCTGGGATGATGACTGGAATTGCTCTGCTGCAGCTACAATGACTTCCTTGAGAGTGGTCTCGTGTATGTTTACATCTTCAGGTGGCGAGTGCTGGAGCGATATTGTCCATTTTTCCTGGAAGCTCTTGCTTGGTTCATCACTGACCTCCTGGAAGCTCTTACTTGGTTCATCACTGACCTCCTGGAAGCTCTTACTTGGTTCATCGCTGACCTCCCGGAAGCTCTTACTTGGTTCATCACTGATCTCCTGGAAGCTTTTGCTTGGTTTGACCTCCTGGAAGCTCTTACTTGGTTCATCGCTTACCTCCTGGAAGCTCTTACTTGGTTCATCGCTGACCTCCTGGAAGCTCTTACTTGGTTCATCGCTGACCTCCTGGAAGCTCTTACTTGGTTCATCACTGACCTCCTGGAAGCTCTTGCTTGGTTCATCACTGACCTCCTGGAAGCTCTTGCTTGGTTCATCGCTGACCTCCTGGAAGCTCTTACTTGGTTCATCACTGACCTCCTGGAAGCTCTTGCTTGGCTCATCGCTGACCTCCCAGAAGCTCTTACTTGGTTCATCACTGACCTCCTGGAAGCTCTTGCTTGGTTCATCGCTGACCTCCTGGAAGCTCTTACTTGGTTCATCACTGACCTCCTGGAAGCTCGGTTCATCGCTGACCTCCTGGAAGCTCTTGCTTGGTTCATCACTGACCTCCTGGAAGCTCTTGCTTGGTTCATCACTGACCTCCTGGAAGCTCTTACTAGGTTCATCGCTGACCTCCTGGAAGCTCTTACTTGGTTCATCACTGACCTCATGGAAGCTCTTGCTTGGTTCATCGCTGACCTCCTGGAAGCTCTTACTAGGTTCATCGCTGACCTGGAAGCTTTTGCTTGGTTTGACCTCCTGGAAGCTCTTTCTTGGGTCATCACTGACCTCCTGGAAGCTCTTGCTTGGTTTATCGCTGACCTCCTGGAAGCTCTTGCTTGGTTTATCACAGACCTCCTGGAAGCTCTTACTTGGTTCATCGCTGACCTCCTGGAAGCTCTTACTTGGTTCATCGCTGACCTCCTGGAAGCTCTTACTTGGTTCATCACTGACCTCCTGGAAGCTCTTGCTTGGGTCATCACTGACCTCCTGGAAGCTCTTGCTTGGGTCTTTGCTGACCTCCTGGAAGCTCTTACTTGGTTCATCGCTGACCTCCCGGAAGCTCTTACTTGGTTCATCACAGATCTCCTGGAAGCTCTTACTTGGTTCATCACTGACCTCCTGGAAGCTCTTGCTTGGTTCATCGCTGACCTCCTGGAAGCTCTTACTTGGTTCATCACTGACCTCCTGGAAGCTCTTGCTTGGTTCATCGCTGACCTCCTGGAAGCTCTTACTAGGTTCATCGCTGACCTGGAAGCTCTTACTTGGTTCATCGCTGACCTCCTGGAAGCTCTTACTTGGTTCATCGCTGACCTGGAAGCTCTTACTTGGTACATCGCTGACCTCCTGGAAGCTCTTACTTGGTTCATCGCTGACCTCCTGAAAGCTCTTACTTGGTTCATCGCTGACCTCCTGGAAGCTCTTACTTGGTTCATCACTGACCTCCTGGAAGCTCTTGCTTGGTTCATCGCTGACCTCCTGGATGCTCTTACTTGGTTCATCACTGACCTCCTGGAAGCTCTTGCTTGGTTCATCGCTGACCTCCCGGAAGCTCTTACTTGGTTCATCACTGACCTCCTGGAAGCTCTTGCTTGGTTCATCGCTGACCTCCTGGAAGCTCTTACTAGGTTCATCGCTGACCTCTTGGAAGCTCTTGCTTGGTTCATCACTGACCTCCTGGAAGCTCTTGCTTGGTTCATCGCTGACCTCCTGGAAGCTCTTACTAGGTTCATCGCTGACCTCCTGGAAGCTCTTACTTGGTTCATCACTGACCTCCTGGAAGCTCTTACTAGGTTCATCGCTGACCTCCTGGAAGCTCTTACTTGGTTCATCACTGACCTCCTGGAAGCTCTTACTTGGTTCATCACTGACCTGGAAGCTTTTGCTTGGTTTGACCTCCTGGAAGCTCTTGCTCTGGTCATCACTGACCTCCTGGAAGCTCTTGCTTGGTTTATCGCTGACCTCCTGGAAGCTCTTGCTTGGTTTATCACAGACCTCCTGGAAGCTCTTGCTTGGGTCATCACTGACCTCCTGGAAGCTCTTGCTTGGGTCTTTGCTGACCTCCTGGAAGCTCTTGCTTGGGTCATCACTGACCTCCTGGAAGCTCTTGCTTGGGTCTTTGCTGACCTCCTGGAAGCTCTTGCTTGGGTCTTTGCTGACCTCCTGGAAGCTCTTGCTTGGGTCTTTGCTGACCTCGAGTCTTGCCTAATATTCAGTTATCATCGTGTGAAGGACGTACTAATAGTAGCATTGATTCGTATTAAAATAACTGTAGACAACGCCAGATATATTATGCAGTTTAATTTTCTAGCAGTTAGTGAAGTTTCTTGACATTATCGTTTGAATTATTATTGGTATTGATGTTCTTGGTAAGTTTTGTAATAAATATAGTTCTTATAGTCTCCGTTATTTGGAATTTCTTTCTGCCATTGTAAAACATGTATTAATTCTTTAACTTGTTTTTCAGAACTCTGGTTTGTTGGTCTTCAGCGACTTGACACTAGAGACGAGACCGTGTGAGGAAGGTAATGTTCACTACTCTTCATCAACGGCCTCTCTTCCCAATGTCAAAATTATCAATGTTTATTTTATCATTCAGCTGTTTTTCTCATACTTCTAATTGTAACTGTTACATGATTGTAACTGTCTGTATTGCTACAAATATTTTGCACTGTTATTTGTACTGCATATTTACTGCCAAACAAGACCAGGAGCACCTTTCTCCTCCTACTTCCATAAAATCACATCATATTCAGAATGTAATAAAATTCGGAAGTATTAAATCACAAATCTGAAATGCACATTAGTTGTCTATTTAGATTTTTCAACTGTTAACATGTAAATTTATATTTTTATATCAGCTCTAAGTAAAAAGCCCGAAATTTATAATACTAGTAATAATAATAATAATATATTAATTAAGTCAAACTCAAAGACAAATTTTAGCTGATCCTCGAGTTCTCACACGCTTGAACAGAATAAACTTAACATAGATAAAATGCAGAAACATTTCACAGCCTCAATTCGAAACCAGCAATTTTAAACGATTTTTAAGCAAATTTTTCCTCCCAGTCATAGATGTACAAATATCGAAGGAATCAAGTATTTGTAGTTTGACACAAACACAATAAATGTGTCATATGTCCATCACGAATTTAAGTGTCTCCAACAATCTCTGTTATAGCGATTGTTTGTTAGATAATATAAGTGATAAAATTGCACATTTTAGTTTGCTTCAAGCTCAGTAATGTTAGTCCACATTAACATAAACAAATGTTTAGCAATTACTCTCTTAATGACCAGAGTGATTGGATATGCTGACTCAGACTGGAGGCTTGGGTCTGTGGTGTTGGTGCACATGATGTTACCCCTGCTAGTGTTGTGCACGCTATCTTGGTGTTGGTGCACATGATGTTACCCCTGCTAGTGTTGTGCACACTACCGTGGTGTAGGTGCACATGTTATCCCTGCTAGTGTTGTGCACACTACCGTGGTGTAGGTGCACATGTTATCCCTGCTAGTGTTGTGAACACTACCGTGGTGTAGGTGCACATGTTACCCCCGCTAGTGTTGTGCACACTACCGTGGTGTAGGTGCACATGTTATCCCTGCTAGTGTTGTGCACACTACCGTGGTGTAGGTGCACATGTTATCCCTGCTAGTGTTGTGCACACTACCGTGGTGTAGGTGCACATGTTATCCCTGCTAGTGTTGTGCACACTACCGTGGTGTAGGTGCACATGTTATCCCTGCTAGTGTTGTGCACACTACCGTGGTGTAGGTGCACATGTTATCCCTGCTAGTGTTGTGAACACTACCGTGGTGTAGGTGCACATGTTACCCCCGCTAGTGTTGTGCACACTACCGTGGTGTAGGTGCACATGTTACCCCTGCTAGTGTTGTGCACACTACCGTGGTGTAGGTGCACATGTTACCCCTGCTAGTGTTGTGCACACTACCGTGGTGTAGGTGCACATGTTACCCCTGCTAGTGTTGTGCACACCACCGTGGTGTAGGTGCACATGTTACCCCTGCTAGTGTTGTGCACACTACCGTGGTGCAGGTGCACAACGCTGCATAAGGTAAATGTTAATTAGTGACACCAACATGGATTATCAACAAAAACAGCGTCAGCTGCTGGTCCTTGATGAACGGAGAAGCGAAAACACTTCAATTAAGTATTGAGTAAAAATAAACAACATATTAACGTTGAGCGAAATAATGTTTTGTGTGTTAAAAGAAAAAGTGTGTGTTATCTGCAACTTTTTAACAAATATTTATTAAAATAAAATAACAATATATGAATAAATTATAATGGAGTGTAAGTATGGTTGATATGTGACCGCCTGCCTTAGGAGGGCAGGAAATGTGTGGTGGTGGAGACAGTGTTGCTTGTGAAGTATTGCTAGCTGGGCTGTGCTGGGAGACCCGAGACACGCCGGCTCTCGCCTCAATTATATTAGAGAGGTGGGGGTAATTACTTAACTTGAATCATCTGATGAACATAAAAACTCTTGACTTTACAGAGCGTCGTCACTATTATATAGAGAGTGTGCACCACGTGGCAGCGGGTGGTAGACCTGTGGGTGGTTTTGGTGGCGGCCTCGCTGGTGATAGGCGACCGGCGCCGCCCGCCGCCGCCCGGCCCCAGTCACGCCCGCCGGCCTTCGCCACAGACAGCGCCAGTAAGGAAGGCAGCGAACAACAGCCAGATGTTCCTAGGACCAATTTCCCAGAGACTTGGCTCTGGGACATCATCGTTGTCCCGTAAGTCTCCAGCTTATAGTTGTATGTGTGAAGGTGTTCCGTTTTGTTTGTCTGTGAACACTGATCTTCACAGACTATATTGGGTACTGCATTTGGTCTTTATTTTCAAAGGTTTCCAGCAATAGTTCAAATCCAAAATGCATTATAATCCACTTTCATGCAGAACACGACAACTGACAATTCATTCCACTTACTTAAAGAACTTCACACTTATCTTCCTCTAGTGTCACGCATTCATGCACTGTATATCGGTGGGTGGAGGGGCTGGTTGTCGACGTGTCGGTGGGTGGGGGGGCTTTTTTTTTTTATTATTATTTTCTACCACAGACGTGGCCACACATTTACAATGCTAACCAGCATATATACATTTTCTTCTGTCCTCCATGGACAGGGTTAGAGAAATGTTAAACATAGAGTTCAGGGGTTTATTGAACACTCAACCACAGAAGGTGATTCGGTGCTTTTAAAATGCTAAGCTAACCTACATACGTAAATACATAGATACACAGATTTACGTATGCCCTACATAAAGTGTTTGATGTGTCTTTTACATAGTGTCATTAATGTACATTCACAAAGGTGAAATGTAATTCTGATCAGCTTCCATATATACTTTATACCCATACATATACATACATATACACACACATGCATTCACATACATCTGTCTCATTTACTCTGACAGGGCTGGTGGAGGGGCTGGTTGTCGACGTGTCGGTGGGTGGAGGGGTTGGGTGTCGGTGGGTGGAGGGGTTGAGTGTCGGTGGGTGGAGGGGTTGGGTGTCGACGTGTCGGTGGGTGGACGGGCTGGTTGTCAACATGTCGGTGGGTGGAGGGGCTGGGTGTCGGTGGGTGGAGGGGCTGGTTGTCAACATGCCGGTGGGTGGAGGGGCTGGGTGTCTGTGGGTGGACGGGCTGGTTGTCAACATGTCGGTGGGTGGAGGGGCTGGGTGTCTGTGGGTGGACGGGCTGGTTGTCAACATGTCGGTGGGTGGAGGGGATGGCTGTCGACGTGTCGGTTGGTGGAGGAGCTGATTGACTGTGTGGAGTTGCACGTGATGGTCAATTGTTGTACTGTAACTGGAGGGTGATGGGCAATTGGTGCAGCGTAAATCACGGCCTCCTGAGATGCGTAAGTATGATGAGGATGATGAACACTCCTTCACTAATCATCACTTCTACTGGGAAGTTCTCAGTAATAATTGAAATCGGAATATATAATCAGTGTTGGAATAATTATGAACTTGGTTACAGTTTTGGCATAAAGGTGTAAATGTAATAATTAGTGTTGTGTGTGGTTGTTGGCAGGTCGTCAGGCGTGAGCACCCAACAGGTGACTGTACCGGACACCATCACACAGTGGGTGGGCAAGGCCGTGTGTGCCCACCCACAGAAGGGCGTAGGACTCTCCCAGAGGAAGTCCATCACCACCTTCACCCCCTTCTTCGTCGACCTCACACTTCCCCCCTCTCTCAAGCGTGGAGAGATCCTCCCCGTCAAGATGTCTGTCTTCAACTACCTCGACCAACCCATACCTGTAAGTCCACCTCTTTATCTCTGACTTGCCAGGAACACTCACACACACACACACACACACACACACACACACACACACACACACACACACACACACACACACACACACACACACACACGGGGCCTCGTAGCCTGGTGGATAGCGCGCAGGACTCGTAATTCTGTGGCGCGGGTTCGATTCCTGCACGAGGCAGAAACAAATGGGCAAAGTTTCTTTCACCCTGAATGCCCCTATTACCTAGCAGTAAATAGGTACCTGGGAGTTAGTCAGCTGTTACGGGCGGCTTCCTTAGGTGTGTGTGTGTGTGTGTGTGGTGTGGAAAAAAAAATAGTTAGTAAACAGTTGATTGACAGTTGAGAGGCGGGCCGAAAGAGCAAAGCTTAACCCCCGCAAAACACAACTAGGTGAACACACACACACACACGCAAACACACACACACACACACACACACACACACACACACACACACACACACACACACACACACACACACACACACACACACACACACACACACACACACAGAGTAGCGCCGGTAGGAGACACACACGATTAGCGAGGTCCGTGGAAATTCGTCAATTTCTCGGGACATTGAAGGATTATAGAGGCTAGATCATAGTATTTGGCCTCTCGCAGTGTACTCACCTAATTGTGCTTGCGGGGGTTGAGCTTTGGCTCTTTGGTCCCGCCTCTCAACTGTCAATCAACTGGTGTACAGATTCCTGAGCCTACTGGGCTCTATCATATCTACATTTGAAACTGTGTATGGAGTCAGCCTCCACCACATCACTTCCTAGTGCATTCCATTTATTAATAACTACTCTGACACTGAAAAAATTCTTTCTAACGTCTCTGTGGCTCATCTGGGTACTAAGTTTCCACCTGTGTCCCCTTGTTCGTGTCCCACCCGTGCTGAAGAGCTTGTCTTTGTCCACCCTGTCAATTCCCCTGAGAATTTTGTAGGTGGTTATCATGTCTCCCCTTACTCTTCTGTTTTCCAGGGATGTGAGGTTCAGCTCCTTTAGCCTTTCCTCGTAGCTCAATCCTCTCAGTTCCGGGACGAGCCTGGTGGCATACCGCTGAATCTTCTCTAACTTTGTCTTGTGTTAAACTAGGTATGGACTCCAGGCTGGAGCTGCATACTCCAGGATTGGTCTTACATAAGTGGTATACAGGGTTCTGAAAGATTCCTTACACAAGTTTCTGAAGGCAGTTCTTATGTTGGCCAGTCTAGCATATGCCGCTGATGATATTCTTTTGATGTGGGCCTCTGGGGACAGGTTCTGTGTGATATCAACCCCCAGATCTTTCTCTCTATTTGACTCTTGCAGGATTTCCCCTCCCAGATGATACCTTGTGTTCAGCCTCCTGCTCCCTTCGCCTAATTTCATCACCTTACACTTTCCCGAGTTGAACTTTAGCAGCCATTTTCTAGACCATTCCTCAAGTTTATCCAGGTCATCCTGTAGTCTCTGTCTATCTTCATCCGTCTTGATTCTTCTCATAATTTTTGCATCATCAGCAAACATCGAGAGGAATGAGTCTATACCCTCTGGAAGATCGTTCACATATATTAGAAACAGGATGGGTCCAAGTACTGAGCCCTGTGGGACTCTGCTGGTGACATCTCGCCACTCTGATGTCTCCCCCCTCACCGTTACTCGCTGTTTCCTGTTGCTTAAGTACTCCCTTATCCACTGGAGCACCTTCCCTTTTACTCCTGCCTGTTGCTCCAACTTTTTTAACAGCCTTTTATGGGGTACTGTGTCAAAGGCTTTTTGGCAATCCAGGAAAATGCAGTCGGCCCACCCTTCTCTTTCCTGCCTAATTTTCGTTGCCTGGTCATAAAATTCTATTAAACCTGTGAGGCACGATTTACCATCTCTGAACCCATGTTGGTGGTGCGTTACAAAGTTATTTCCCTCCAGATGCTCTACGAGCCTTTTCCTCACGATCTTCTCCAGCACCTTGCATGGTATACAAGTTAAGGAAACTGGCCTGTAATTCAGTGCCTCTTCCCTGTCACCCTTTTTGTATATTGGGACCACGTTAGCTGTCTTCCAACTTTCTGGTAAGTCTCCTGTTTCCAGTGACCTGTTATACACCATAGAGAGTGGCACACTTAGTGCTTCTGCACCTTCCTTTAGTATCCATGGTGAGATTCTATCAGGCCCAACAGCCTTTGTCACATCCAACTCCAGCAGACACCTTTTGACCTCATCACTGGTGAGGTCAAATTCCTCCAAGGTTGCTTGGTTTGCCGCCTCCTCATTTAGTGAAGGGGCTTCTCCTTGTTCTATTGTGAAGACCTCCTGGAATCTCTTGTTGAGTTCTTCACACACCTCCTTGTCATTCTCTGTGTATCTGTTCTCCCCTTTCCGCAGCTTCATCACTTGTTCCTTCACTGCTGTTTTCCTCCTGATGAGGCTGTGGAGCAGCTTTGGTTGGGTCTTGGCTTTACGCGCGATGTCATTTTCAATGTCTCTCTGCTTCCCTCCTCACTCTGATGTACTCATTTCTGGCTCTCTGCTATCTCTCCCTGCTCTCTGGTGTTCTGTTATTTCTGTAGTTTCTCCATGTTCTTTTACTCAGTTGTTTCGCTACCTTACATTCCTGGTTGAACCAGGAATGTAAGCAAGCTAGCGTGTGTGTAGCTGTGCAAGCACCAGTGTGTAGCTAGCAAGGTGCTACATAGGATAGACATATCGCTAGCGATAGTGCAAAGAAACCAAAGTGTAGCTAGTGGCATCACCGGTGCATATAAGTGTGGAGGACTGCGTGAAGTGACCTCACCTGACCTGACAGCCAGGTGTGTCGACCCGCCGTGGAACTACCTGATTGTGTTTGTTGGGTGGTGACTGTGATCAGTGGTAAAGTAAATTAGTGAACTGTAACACAACGATACAGTGACTGACTCCAGAGCTTATTGTAGATAGAGAAGAACCAACATCATCAATCTACAAGCACTTAGAGAAGCACCAAGTGGAAGGCGACGACGGAGACCATAGTCAACCATACATCATCATTACTCATCTAGTTGTGTGAGCGGAAAGGAAGACTGGTATGTACCCCCTCTCTGGTCAATAAATCAGGTGTACAGTGCGAGGTAAAATATTATCAAATTCTTGTTCAGGATATCATATATATTTAAAATCTCAAAGTGGCTCATTTAGGTAGAGTAAAACTTAAGGGATCTACCCCCTCCCCATCTGGCCTGTTGGCATCGTGGGGGGCTTGGTGGACGGCTGCCAGAGTGTGATGCTCCGTTGGGCAGTCCTCTGTCCTTTTCTGGCCTTGCACTCCTGCTGCTGTCTTCTCCAATTGTGCCGGATCGCTTTTCCTTTTCCTTATGTTTCGTTTTTCTCCCCCCTCTTCTCCTATCTGCTTGTCGTTTCCTGCCGACCTTTTGCTTGTTTTGGATTATTTCTTTGGACTTCTTCTATTTTGAGGCCCGGGTGCTTGAGGAGGCATACTCTTGCACCCGTAGAACTGTAGTACCCAACGTCTGGAGCGAGGGGAACCTTTTATTGTCAATCCCCCTTTCGTCGCTGAACCCGATCTCGACGGACTGACGGTTCTTAAGGTGGCATTTGTGGGGCGTATGCTCACGACGCACCCCTAGGGGGCCCCGGCATGATCGGCGATAGCTTCCTGTTGGGTGTCCTGCCTCTAATTGTGGCTCCATGGTGGGTATGGGGGCACATTCATGGATGAATTTATCACTTTTCGTCTCTATGTCGTTGAATGTTTCCGTTGTACCCTCTCAGGCTCGTGGGGTGGGCGACCAAGCACCCGAGTCGGCCTGTATTGGAAGACCTGGCTCTGTAGCTCCCGCTGCGTTGGGCCCCGATCTTGCTCCTCCTTTGTCCGTCCTGACTTCTTCCCCCAGCTCCCCTCCCTCCTCTGTGGTTGGGTCAAGCCTCCAGCCCCCGGTGGTGACCACTTCATCCCCTGGTGCGGCTAAGTCTTTCGTTGTGACTACTGCGCCTTTTGACCCCTCTCTCTCTCTAGGGGTTCTCAACGCCGTTCGCGCCCCAACCGCACTCGCTCGATTCCTTCCCGTGCTGATGTGTATCAGGCCTTGTTTGGTCCTGCTTCATGGGCCAAATACTTTGATGTCCTCCCTCTTGATTCTGCGCCTCCTGACGATTTCTCCCTCCATCGGCATCTTGTAGATTCCGTGGATGCGTCTGTTACTTTCAACCCCACTCGTCTCGGTACACGTGTCGTTGCTGCTCCTTCTCAGGATGCGACTTCCCGCTTGGCTGCCTTATCTTGCCTTGGCGAGATCCCTGTTTGGGTCTCCAAGAACGTTCAGATGAATGCCAGTGTTGGCACTATTCTCCTCCCACCCCATGTTGCAACCGGTGTTCGGAATCTGCAGGATTGCCACGATGATATTCGGCATATCCTTGATGCCCAAGGCCATTCTGTCCTCCAGGTTGACTCGTTTACTCGTCCCCCTCGTGGTCGTCGCCGTCAACCCCTTCGCGTTGTGAAGATCACCTTTGATGATAGGACCCTTCCATCCTCTGTCATTCTTGCTGGTGCTAGGTGCTCTGTCCAGGAGTATATTCCTTCTCCTCGACTTTGTAACAAGTGCTGGAGGTTTGGGCATGGTGCCCTCCGCTGCTCTGGGACTGTCTCTCTCTGTCCTTTGTGTGGAAGTGAAGGTCACTCTAAGTCGCAGTGCACTTCTCCCCAAGCTCGCTGCCTCAACTGCGGTGAGGCCCATCCTACCTTCTCCCGTGCCTGTGTCCATTACAAGCTTGAGGCAGCCGTCCTCAACCTGAAGCACCGGGAGCGTTTATCTTTTCCTGAGGCGAGGCGCCAGGTTTGCCGGCTCCCGCCTTATACTAACATCTCTTATGCTCGCGTGTTGCGCTCTTCCTCTCCTCGTCCTTCCCCCCTTCCTCAGACTCTCAACCGTTTCCGGGCCTTGGACCCTGATACGCCCACTGCCCCCTCCACTGTCCCTTTGTGTTCTGTCCCGAGGGGTCCCCCTCCTGGTCCTCTGTCTGGGGTTCCCCTTCTTTCAACCCGGTCTGTCATGTCTCCTGTGTCTTCTTCCTCGTCCCCCTCCGATCCTCCTTCCCATCCTCTTCCTCCATCTATCGGCTCTCCCCACCGCCTGTCGGTGCAGGCGGATGTCCATCGCTCTCCTAACGGCCGTCGTGTGTGCTCTCGTTCAGCTTCTCCTGTTGAGACACTGGAATCCGTTGCCCGGTACGTTGTTGCTGGGACACCAGTCTCTTTAAGTCAGAAGCATAAGCCTGGCTCCTCTCCTTCCTCTTCCCCGGCGGGTAAGAAGGCTTCGCTTTCTTCCTCAGTTCCTACTTCTGGCTCTGTTGCTCCTTCCCCTCCCGTTTCAGTGATTGCGCCCCCTTTTCCTGCTATGGAGGTTTCTTTGGCCCCTGCTTCCCTTTCGGTTGCTGCTCTTGCTGGGGTGCGCTCCCCTCTTCCTTCTGCTGTCCTTGACTGCTCCTCTCCGTTGTCTCCTCCTCTTCCTCCTCCTCCTCCTCCTCTGGACCCCGCCCGCCCACCTCTGGTCTGTTCTCCCGTTTCCTTCCCTCCGTCTTTGCTCAGTTTACCCATGCCCCCTAACCCTGACTTTGCTGACCCTGATCCCGACCCTGATATTCTTTAACGTGCTCTGTTGTTCTTTCGCCTTTGTTTCTTCCTTGTTCTCTGTTTTTGTCCTTTCTCTTCTCGTCGTTGTCCATTCTTCAATGGAACGTTCGAGGTTATTATGCCAATTTCCTCGAACTCCGACTTCTGATTTCGCGGTTTTCACCCCTTTGTGTCTGTCTCCAGGAGCCGATTCTTGGTGCTCGTCCTGGTCGTTTTCGTGGCTATTCCTTTCTCTCCCTCCCCCCCAGCCATTGCTGGGGCTTCTAATTCTTCTGCTCTCTTGATTCGTGCTGATGTTCCCTTTGTTCCTTTACTTTTTCCTTCGCCTCTCCATTGTTCTGCTGCTCGTATCTTTGTGGGGAAATGGTACACAGTTTGTTCCATTTATCTCCCCCCGAGTGTCCCGCTCTCTCTTCCTGATTTGAAACACCTCCTAGACTCCTTGCCGGAGCCTGTGCTCCTGCTGGGTGACTTCAATTGTCGTCATTCTCTTTGGGGTGACGTTCTGACGAATACCCGGGGTCGCCTCCTTGAGCCGTTTCCCCTCTCTTCTTCCCTGTCTCTTCTGAATTCTGGTGAGCCCACTCATTTGGACTCTCGGACTCGCACCCTTTCTTGTCTTGATCTTTCTCTCTGCTCTTCTTCTCTTTACTTGGATTTCATGTGGCAGGTTCTTGATGACCTCCATGGAAGTGATCATTTCCCCATCCTTGTTTCCTTTTTCTCTTTTCACCCTTCCCTCTCTTTCCCTAGGTGGCAGTTTGCTAAGGCGGACTGGACCCTATTTACCCTCAGTGCTGCTCTCTCTGACCTCTCCCTTCTGCCTCTCTCTCACGCTCTCCTCCTTTTTCATGACACTGTCTTCAACGCTGCCCTCCGCTCTATTCCTCGCTCTTCCTCTCGGGGTCCATGGAAGTGCGTTCCCTGGTGGAATGCGCACTGTGCTCGGGCTGTCCACTGTAAGCGAGCAGCCTGGAAGAGGCACCGCCGTAGGCAGACGACCGATTCTTTTCTTTTCTTTCGGAAAGCGAGTGCGGTGGCCCGTAGGGCCATCCGTACGACTAAACGTGAATGTTGGGCATCTTTTGTCTCAACAATTACGTCCGAAACCCCTCTGACCCAGATCTGGAAGCGTATCCGCAAGATAGCGGGTAAGTTCGTTACCGATGTTTCACCGGTCCTTCACCTCCATGATACTCTTGTGGCGGACCCGTTGCAGGTCGCTTCCAAACTGGGTTCCTACTTTTCTTCTGTTAGCTCTGGTCTTCATCTTCCGCAATCTTTCCTTCTTCATAAACCTGTCCTTGAGTCTCGTCCTTTAGATTCCTGCACTCATCTTCAGCTTCCCTATAATGATCCCTTCTCTCTCTCTGAACTTCGTTCTGCCCTGGCCCTCTGCGGTTCTACGGCGGGCTCCGATGGTATTCATTATGAGATGCTTCGCCATCTCCCTCCGTGCACGTCTCAGTATTTACTGAATCTGTATAATCGGATCTGGGAGTCGTCGTCAGTCCCTGAAGACTGGCTCGATGCCGTTGTCCTCCCTGTTTGCAAACCGGGGTCTCTGGGTACTTCCCCTAAGGACTTTCGCCCTATTGCTCTCACAAGTTGTGTCTGCAAACTCTTTGAACGTATGGTTAACGTTCGTCTGTTGTGGTTCCTGGAACACCATCACCTCCTCTCCCCTTCTCAATTTGGTTTCCGCAAGTGCCACAGCACGACAGATGTCCTGGTGAACTTGGAGGTCTATATTCGTACTGCTTTTGCTGCGAAGACCTTCGTTGTTGCCGTCCTTTTTGACCTGGAAAAGGCTTACGACACCACTTGGCGGTATCATATTCTATCTCAACTTCATTCTTTTGGCCTTCGTGGTCATCTCCCTCTCTTTCTCCGCAGCTTCCTCTCTCGTCGTTCTTTTCGGGTGCGCCTTGGTACCGCTCTCTCTGCCTCTTTTCAGCAATACGAAGGTGTGCCCCAGGGTAGTGTTCTGAGCACTACTCTTTTTCTGGTTGCCCTCAATGGTCTTCTTTCCTCTCTTCCTTCTGGTGTCTTCTCCGCTCTCTATGTCGATGATCTTACCCTTTGCTGTCAGGGTGATGATTCGCCTCTCCTTCAGCGCCGGCTTCAACTTGCAATTGATGCCGTGTCATCTTGGGCCACCGATCATGGCTTCAAGTTCTCTACTTCTAAGACTTGTGCCATGACTTTTACGCGGAAACGGGTCGTTCTTCGTCCCTCTTTGTCACTTTATGGTCATCCCCTTGAATACAAAGATTCCGCGAAGCTTTTGGTGTTATTCCTTGACACTCGTTTGTCTTGGTCTCCCCATATCTCTTACCTCCGTGTTGAGTGCTCTAAGGCCCTTACCCTCCTTCGGGTCTTGTCCCATACTTCTTGGGGGTCAGATAGGCGCACTCGCCTTGCTTTACATTCCTCTCTCGTCCTGTCTAAGCTCGATTATGGTTGCCCTGCTTACTCGTCTGCTTCTCCTTCTACTCTTCGCCGTCATGATGCTTTGCACCATACTGAGTTGCGCCTCAGTTCTGGTGCCTTTCGTTCGACTCCCGTCCTTAGCTTGTATGTTGACACTGGCTTCCTGTCTCTCCAGGACCGCCGTGATCGCTACTGTCTTCGCTATCTTGTGCGGTCCTTGCAACATCCTTCCTCTCGCCTCTGTCGTACTTTAACTTTTACCCCTCCTCCGGTTCCTGTTCCTTTTCACCACCTCCCTGTTTCTGTCCGGTTATCTCGCCTACAGGATTCTCTTTCCTTTCGTATTTCTGATGTTTCTCCTCGTGTTGTTCCTTCTTTGCCCCCGTGGAGAGTCCCTCTTCCGCGGTTTTATACATCCTTGACCCGAATCACTAAAGCTTTTACCCCTCCTACGGTTCCAAAACGCCTTTTCCTCGAGCACTTTTCTTCTCACTCCCGCTCCGTTTCTGTCTTTACCGATGGGTCTAAGTCTGCGGATGGTGTTGGCTACTCTGTTGTTTTTCCTGATCGCACTTATATGTGTCGCTTACCTCCGGAGACTAACATCTTTACAGCGGAGCTTTATGCTATTCTCTATGCTCTTCGTCTCCTGCTTTCTCGTTGTCAGTCTTCCTATGTAGTTGTTGTTGACTCTCGTAGTTGCCTCATGGCTCTCGGGTCCTTTAATCCGGTTCATCCAGTAGTTGTCGAGATCCAGCATTGGCTGTTTCTTGTTCACAGTAAATTTAAGTCGGTTGAGTTTTGTTGGGTTCCCAGCCATATTGGTGTCTTTAAATGAGCGTGCGGATGCTGCCGCCAAGAAAGCTGTCCGCTCTTGTCCCATCTCTCGTAAAGGTATTCCATATTCCGACTTTTACCCGGTTATCCATTCCTCCATCCTTACCCATTGGCAGGCTTCTTGGTCGTCTGTTACTGGTAACAAACTACGTACTCTGAAATGTTGTGTTTCCTCGTGGCCGTCCTCCTACCACCGTAACCGGCGTTGGGAAGCGGCTCTGGCGAGGTTGCGTATTGGCCATACTCGCTTAACCCATGGTCACTTGATGGAGCGCCGCCCTGCTCCTTATTGTCCTAGTTGCATTGTCCCTCTTACGGTCGTGCATGTCCTTCTTGAATGTCCTGACTTCCAGGACGAGCGTGTGTCTTGCTTTCCGACCGCCCCTCGCGGTCACCTGTCCCTCAATAGAATTCTTGGTGACTCGGATACTTTTGATATCATTCGCCTTATGCGTTTTTGTTCCCGTATTGGCATCCTTGGTGATATTTAGCGCTCTCTGATTATTCTGCACATTTGATGGTGCTACATAGCCTTCCCGGTTTGGTGCCTTCTTTTGATAATTATTTACTTACTTAAGTGATCTAGTGTACACGCACTCGCGCACGCACGCACACCATGCACGCACGCCCACGTATGTATGCACGCACGCACACGCAAAAACGCACACACATAGGCACACACAAACGTCCAGTCAGGGAAGAAAGGATTAGCACCTTTTCTGGAAAGAGCCAAGCCCCTACTATACCCCACCTCCTCTCTTACCCCCCCATCTGACCTGACCTGACCTCACCTGGTCGCCACCACCACCCCCCCACCCCATAGTCCCCCGCATCCCCTTTACATATACTCTCCCCCTCTCTCTCCTCTCTCTCTCTCTCCCACTTTCTCCTCTCTATCTCTTTATCTCTCTCTCTCTCTCTCCCTCTCTCTTTATCTCTCTCTCTCTCTCCCCTCTCTCTTTATCTCTCTCTCTCCCCCTCTCTCTCTCTCTCCCACTCTCCTTATCTCTCTCTCTCTCTCCCTCTCTCTTTATCTCTCTCTCTCCCTCTCTCTTTCTCTCTCTCTCTCTCTCTCTCTCTCTCTCTCTCTCTCTCTCTCTCTCTCTCTCTCTCTCTCTCTCTCTCTCTCTCTCTCTCTCTCTCTCTCTCTCTCTCTCTTTTATCTCTCTCCCTCCCTCCCTCTCTCTTTATCTCTCTCCCTCTCTCTTTATATCTCTCTCCCTCCCTCCCTCTCTCTATCTCTCTTTATCTCTCTCTCTCTCTTTATCTCTCTCTTTGTCTCTCTCTTGCTCTCTCTCTCTCTCCCTCTCTATCTCTCTCTCCCCCACCCCGCTCTGCTCTTCTGACGAATCCTATCATGGCACAACTAGGAACAGGGTCAAGCATGACAGCCAGAAGCAACAGGGGAACAGGGAAAAGTTTAGGCGACGAAATGAAGGAAATGTTTGCCCAGTTTCTGGAGGACATCAAGAGTGAGATGCAGGAAATGATGCAGGATTTTGAAGAATGAAATAAGCAGCCTAAAAACAGAGCTGACAGCAGCAAAGGATGAGATTAGAGCCCTCAAAGAGAACAGTATCGATGCTGAGACTCAGATAACCACCCAGGGAGGTGGTGGTAATAGTACTTTGGAAGAGAATGCCACATTAATAGCAACATTTGCAGAAATGCTAAAAAAACAACAACTCTGAAGTAATGTCTGCAGTGATGGAGGTAGCCATGAAAGTAGCCACCTCACAGGAAGCGGCACACTCCACTGCCCAACTGCTGGAAAGGAAAAGAGCAGTGGTAGCTGTAGGTATTAAAGAGCAGGAAGGCTCTAATAGGAAAGAGTGGAATGATAAGGACAAAGCGGCAGTGAATGAAATACTGAAGGCACTAGACATGGAAGGGGCTGAGCATAGCATTGAGAAGGTTTTCAGGGTAGGCTGGTACAAAAAAGACCGAGACCGTGTGTTAAAGATAGTGTTTTCAAACGAGAACAGAAAGGACACGATTCTAACAAAGAAAAGCCACCTGCAACATGTGGGAGAATTCCAAAAAGTATTCCTCCAGAGGGACATGACGAGGGAGGAGAGGGCCATGGCAGCAGAAGCAAGGAAGAAGCGCAGGGCGAGAGGGGAAAACCAGGAAACCACAGCTCCCAACACATCACCCCCAGAGGTGAGGGGGGAACCCACAACCAGCTACCCAGTAACACGAGCGGGGAGGGCAACCCCACCACCCTCCTCTGCATAGAAAACCCCCCTTTCCTTCCTGTCCTCCCGCCCCGTTCACCCCATACCCTTCCTGTCCTTCCCCCTTCACTTGACCCCCCACCCCTCATCCCAGGATCCTCTGCAACCCTGGCATCCACCTCACAAATCCTCACACCCATGGCACAGCTTCCTCCACCAGCAGAACATTCACCAAGGAGGAGGTTTGAGAAGGGACAGAAGAAAGTGAGCCTCAAGGCAATGTACACTTACATAGATGTATTACAAATAAGGCAAATGAACTTGGAGAATGGGTACTAGAGGAAAACCCAGACATAATAGCTCCCACAGAAACAAAGCTGACGAAAACAATAACAAATGCAGTGTTCCCACAGGACTATTATGTTATGAGGAAAGAGAGAGAAGGAAGAGGTGGTGGTGGTGTAGCTCTGCTGGTAAGAAAAGGCTGGGATTTTGAGGAGTTGGTTGTTCAGGGATGTGAAGGTTTCAGTGACTACATAATAGGAACAATAAAAACTGGAAGGCAAAAAATTATGGTCGTAGTCATATATAATCCACCACCAAATGACAGAAGACCCAGACAGGAATATGATAGAAACAATATGGCCACCATTAACATAATAGAGAGAGCAGCTTCTGTTGCTAGCAGGAATGGATCTGGACTACTAATCATGAGAGACTTCAACCATGGGAAGATAGATTGGGAGAACAGAGACCCGCATGGAGGACCAGAAACATGGAGAGCTAAGCTGCTGGACGTGGCAACAAGAAACTTTCTAAGCCAGCACATCAGGGATCCAACAAGAATGAGAGGAGAGGATGAACCAGCAATGCTTGATCTGATATTTACCCCAAATGAGTGGGATATAAGGGAAGTCAAGATGGAAGCACCCTTGGGAATGAGTGATCACAGTGTATTGAACTTTGAGTACCTGGTAGAGCTCGGAATTATCCCCCCCCCCCCAGAAAAAGGACTAGGAAACAAAAGGCTGGCATACCGAAAGGGAAATTATGAGGAGATGAGAAGCTTCCTAAGGGAAATACCTTGGGACACAGTCCTCAGAGCTAAGTCTGTACAAGATATGATGGACTATGTCACCCAAAAGTGTCAGGAGGCAGTAAGCAGATACATCCCGACCCAAAAGGAAAAATCCGAGAAACAAAAGAAGAATCCATGGTATAATAGGGCATGTACGAAAGCAAAGAAACTGAACAAAAGGGCATGGATGAACTTCCGGAATAACAGAACACCAGAAAGCAGAGAGAGATACCAGAGAACCAGGAATGAGTATGTCAGGGTGAGAAGAGAAGCAGAGAAAAGTTATGAAAATGATATAGCAAATAAAGCCAAAACCGAACCAAAGCTACTCCACAGTCACATCAGAAGGAAAACAACAGTGAAAGAACAGGTAGTGAAACTTAGAACAGGCGAGGTGTATACAAAGAATGACAAAAAGGTGTGTGATGAACTCAACAAGAGGTTCCAAGAGGTCTTCACAACAGAACAAGGTGAGGTCACTGTGCTAGGAGAAAGGGACGTAAACCAGGCGGCCTTGGAAGAGTTTGAAATTACAAGAGAGGAGGTCAAGAGACACCTGTTGGATCTGGATGTTAGAAAGGCTGTTGGTCCAGACGGGATCTCGCCATGGGTACTGAAAGAGTGTGCAGAGGCACTTTGCTTGCCACTCTCCATAGTGTATAGTAGGTCACGGGAGACCTACCAGAAATATGGAAGACGGCGAATGTGGTCCCAATATACAAAAAGGGCGACAGGCAAGAGGCACTGAACTACAGGCCAGTATCCTTGACTTGTATACCATGCAAGGTGATGGAGAAGATCGTGAGAAAAAACCTGGTAGCACATCTGGAGAGAAGGGACTTTGGACAAATCGACAACATGGGTTCAGGGAGGGTAAATCTTGCCTGACAGGCTTAATAGAATTCTATGACCAGGTGACACAGATTAAGCAAGAAAGAGAGGGCTGGGCGGACTGCATTTTCTTGGATTGTTGAAAAGCCTTTGACACAGTACCGCATAAGAGGCTGGTACATAAGTTGGAGAGACAGGCAGGTGTAGCTGGTAAGGTGCTCCAGTGGATAAGGGAGTACCTAAGCAATAGGAAGCAGAGAGAGTTACGGTGAGGGGTGAGACCTCTGATTGGCGTGAAGTCACCAGTGGAGTCCCACAGGGCTCTGTACTCGGTCCTATCTTGTTTCTGATAAATGTAAATGATCTCCCGGAGGGTATAGATTCATTTCTCTCAATGTTTGCGGATGATGCCAAAATTATGAGAAGGATTAAGACAGAAAAGGACTGTTTGAGGCTTCAAGAAGACCTAGACAAACTGAAGGAATGGTCGAACAAGTGGTTGTTAGAGTTCAACCCAACCAAATGTAATGTAATGAAGATAGGTGTAGGGAGCAGGAGGCCAAATACAAGGTATCATCTGGGAGAGGAAATCCTTCAGGAGTCAGAGACAGAAAAAGACTTGGGAGTTGATATCACGCCAGACCTGTCTCCTGCAGCACATATCAAGAGGATAACATCAGCGGCATATGCCAGGCTGGCATACATACGAACGGCATTCAGAAACTTGTGTAAAGAATCATTCAGAACTTTGTATACCACATATGTCAGGCCAATTCTGGAGTATGCAGCCCCAGCATGGTGTCCATATCTAGTCAAGGATAAGACTTAACTTGAAAAGGTTCAAAGATTTGCCACCAGACTAGTACCCGAGCTGAGAGGTATGAGCTACGAGGAGAGACTGCGGGAATTGAACCTCACTTCGCTGGAAGACAGAAGAGTTAGGGGGGACATGATCACTACATTCAAGATTCCCAAGGGGATTGATAGGGTAGATAAAGACAGGCTATTTAACACAAGGGGCACACGCACAAGGGTACACAGGTGGAAACTGAGCGCCCAAATGAGCCACAGAGATATTAGAAAGACACTCTGACACTTTTTTAGTGTCAGAGTGGTTGACAAATGGAATGCATTAGGAAGTGATGTGGTGGAGGCTGACTCCATACACAGTTTAAAGTGTAGATATGATAGAGCCCAATAGGCTCAGGAATCTGTACACCTGTTGATTGACGGTTGAGAGGCGGGACCAAGAGCCAGAGCTCAACCCCCGCAAACACAACTAGGTGAATACACACACACACACACACACACACACACATACACACACACACACACACACACACACACACACACACACACACACACACATACACACACACACACACATCGAGGGTCGAGGCAGACCCTCGGAGACACACGCCTCAGTCTCCGCGGCCGAGTGTCGAGGCAGGTGGTCACGTTACACCGCGCTCGTCAATAAGGCTTCATATTTCGGGACATCAGAGGGATACACGGGAAATTCGGTGTTCAGTGATAATACAAAATGCAACACACTAATTAGAAACTAGCAAATTTATGGATTGTTCCCGATAGGGAATATTAGACAAGATCAGGGGTACGACAACAGTGCCAGGACAAGCACGTGGGCCACTGCTTGGTCAGGGTGTACACAACTAGATGCGATAGTGAAGATCATAACAAATAGTGAATAGAATAGTGAAGTAGTGATTCTAAACGTGTGGCATTAGAACTATATCGGTGCTAAGAGGAACAAAAAGCAGAGTTCTGGTGATAGATAACGACAAGTTGGAGGGACCTACGCCTGGCAGCGGTGTGGATGGGGACAGCAGGCCTACACCCGACTGTCAACAGTACTTTTAACACCTGTTTGTGCTGTGGGATGTTTTGAATTGATGGTAAGGTAAGGCCTCTCAAAAGTCAGTCAATCAAACAGTGTTCAGTGTTATTGCTTTTTAATAGTTAGTTTTGGATATAAGTTAACAAACGGAAACGAACCTCAGAGGAAATAATCGGCTCACGTGGGAACTAGTTTGTGGCATCGAAGAGTGAAAAAACACTCCGCCCTACACCGAGTCAACTCCCCACCCCCTTCTCTCACCCCCACCCCCTCCCATCATAGCAACAATAGTACACACAGCCTCCCAACCATATGGTCCACACCCTCCCATAACCCTCCCACTCTCATCCGCCCCACACACCCTCACCATTCCCTCCCTCTCTCCCACCTCCCCCCATACACACTAACAAACACCTCTCTCTCTCTATCTCCCCCCCTCTCTCTCTCTCTCTCTCTATCTATCTATCTATCTCCCCCCCCCTCTCTCTTCTCTCTCTTCGTCTCTCTCTCTCTCCTCTCCTCTCCTCTCCTCTCTCGTCTCCTCTCTCTCTCTCTCTCTTTTCTCCTCTCTCTCTCTCTCTTCTTTCTCTCTCTCCTCTCTCTTCTCTCTCTTTCTCTCTCTTCTCTCTCTTCTCTCTCTCTCTCTCTCTCTCTCTCTTTCTCTCCTCTCTCTCTCTCTCTTCTCTCTCTCTCTCTTCTCTCTCTCTCTCTCTCTCTCTCTCTCTCTCTCTCTCTCTCTCTCTCTCTCTCTCTCTCTCTTCTCTTTCTTCTCTCTCTTCTTTCTCTCTCTCTTTCTCTCTCTTTCTCTCCTCTCTCTTTCTCTCTCTCCTCTCCTCTCTCTCTCTCTCTTCTCTCCTCTTCTCTCTTCTCCTCTCTCTCTCTCTCTCTCTCTCTCTCTCTCTCTCTCTCCTCTCTCTCCTCTCTCTCTCTTTCCTCTCTCTTTCTCTCTCTTTCTCTCTCTCTCTCTCTCTCTCTCTCTCCTCTCTTCTCTCTCTCTCTCTCTCTCCTCTCTCTCTCTCTCTCTCTCTCTCTCTATCGTCACTCTCTCTCTCTCTCTCTCTCTTTCTCTCTCATAGGGTAAACATGGAAGGGGCACGAACTCGGGGTGACAAACCCAGGATGGCAATCATAGCTAGAACAAACTCAGAGGATGGGATGGAACAAGAAGCCTGGATGAAGGGAGTATTCCAGCAAATGTGAGATGAATTCAGTGAAGGACTGAGGGTAATGAGGGAGACAGTAGCCAACCTGCAGGATGAACTAAGGGCAGCAAAGGAGGAGATAAGATGCCTGAAGGAGACTCCTCTGCATTACCAGACACAAACAGTACCTCAGGGAGATGGGAATGCTACTGTGGATGGGACCTCCGCAACACAGCTCTCGTTTGCTGAAATTCTTAAAAAGAGCCCTGAAGCTAGGTCTGCATTTAGGGAAGTTGCCATGGAAGTGGCTTCCTCTCAGGAAGCAGCTATATGTACTAACCAGCTGATACAGAGAAAAAGAGCAGTATTAGTAGCAGGCATTAAAGAGCAAACAGGGACCAGCCCAAAGGATCGGAGAGACATGGGCAAAAACATAGTTATCGAGATCCTTAAAGAGGTAAGGATGTAGGGAAATGAACAAAATGTTGAAAAGGTTTTCAGGCTTGGAAAGTACAACAAGGACAGAGACTGGATGATAAAGGTGGTATTCATGAGCGAAATCACGAAAGAGAAACTGTTAGCAAGGAAGAGCGGTCTAGCAAAATATACCAAAGTTCAAAAAATATTCCTGGAAGGGGATATGACAAGGGAAGAGAGAAAGCAGGCAGCAGACGCGAGGAAGGAGCGCAGGGAGAGAGAAAGGAATCAGAGAGCCACAACCCCTATTCCTACAACCCCGGAGGGGAGTGGGGAATCCTCCTCAAACAGTGCAATAGCCACAGGGAGTGGGGCACCACCCCTACATTTTACCCAACAGACACCCTACCTGCTCCATCCCCTGTCAGCCCCCCCACTAAGTACCCACCTAAGGCACCCTACCCCCACCCACCCCCTCCTCCCACTCACACCTCTCCTCCCACTCCCCCCTCCCCCCCAAGACCACCCTTCTCCCCCATCCCCCAAGACCTCCCTTCTCCCACATGCCCTCCTGTCCTCTCCAACCCCCAAGCCTCTGTTGTCCCCTGCCCCCCTAAGCCCCCCCACTCTCCCCCACCCCACCTAAGCCTCCCACTCTCCCCCATCCCACCTAAGCCTTCCCCTCTCCATCACTCCCCCTAAACCCTTCCCTCTTCCTTACCCAACTCAGCCTTCCCTTTCCCCCACGCCCCCCAAGCCCTCCCCCCTTTTCTGCCCCCCAACCCCCCCCCCCCCTTTTCTGCCCCCCAACCCCCCCCCCCTTCTCCCCCCATCCCCCCAAGCCTCTCCTCCCCCCATGCTCCCCCCAACCCTTCCACTCCCACCCCCCCCCACCCTACCCCCTCTCACTCTCCCCCCTACCCTCCCCCTCTCACCCACCCACCCTACCCTCCCCCTCTCACCACCCCCTTACCCTCTCCCTCCCCCAAGCCCCCCAAGCCCTTCCTCCTCCACCATTCTCCCCGTACCAGATCCTCCCAGCTCCCACTCGCCCCAGATTCCACAGGTCCCCCCTCCCCCCAGAGGAGAAGCAGAAGAGAGTCAGTTTCACGGTAATGTACTCGAACATAGATGGGATCACAAGCAACTCAAGTGAACTAAGGGAAAGGGCACAAGAAGTGAACCCAGATGTAATCGGACTCACTGAAACAAAACTCTCTGGAATCATAACGAATGCCGTGTTTCCCCAGGAGTACATAGTAATAAGAAAAGAGAGGGAAGGTCAGGGGAGGAGGTGGAGTGGCCTTACTCATGAGAAAGGAATGGAGTTTTAAGGAAATGGCTATACCAGGCTGTGAGGGTTTCAGAGACTACATAGCCGGCAGCATGACAATGGGAGGACCAAGAATAGTAGTAGCAGTAATATATAACCCTCCACCAAATGACAGAAGACCCAGTCAAGAGTATGAAAAGAACAACTTGGCAGTTAACTCCATAATTGAGAGGGCAGCCTCTGCTGCCTGTAGAAATAGATCCCACCTGCTCATCATGAGGGACTTCAATCACGAAAGGATTCACTGGGAGAACAAGGAACCGCATGGAGGCGAGGATACGTGGAGAACCAAAACTATTGGAGGTGGTGACTAGAAACTTTTTAACCCAGCATGTCAGAGAAACCCATAAGGATGAGAGGAAATGACGAACCAGCGAGACTCGACCTAGTCATTCACTCTGAACGACTCCGACATAAGAGAAATCGGTTTTGATGCCCCCAGTAGGAATGAGCGACACAGTGTACTGGTGTTTGAGTACTGATGAAGAAGGGTTATTGAACTCGAGGAGGGATACCGAAACAAAAGGTTAGCATATCGAAAGGGAAACTATGAGGAGAGTAAGAAAATTCCTAACAGATATAGCATGGGAAACATAACTCTAGGGGAAAGAAGGACCAAGACATGATGGACTACATCATGCAGAAGTGCAAGGTTACACAGCAAACAAGTTCAAAACCAGTCCAAAAGGAAAACAGTGAAATGAGGATGAGAAACCCATGGTTTAATCGGAGATGTAGGCTAGCTAAGCAGCAAAGTAAAAGGGCATGGAGAAACTATAGGAATAACAGGACACTTGAGAGCAGACAAAGATATCAGAATGCCAGGAATGAATATGTCAGGATGAGAAGAGAGGCAGAAAGACAATACGAAAATGACATCGCAAGCAAGGCAAAGATTCAGCCTAAATTGCTCCATAGCCACACCATATCAGAATGCCAGGAATGAATATGTCAGGATGAGAAGAGAGGCAGAAAGACAATACGAAAATGACATCGCAAGCAAGGCAAAGATCAACCTAAATTGCTCCATAGCCACACCAGGAGAAAAACAACAGTAAAGGAACAGGTTATGAAACTAAGAATAGGGGAAGAAGGATTCACTACAAACGACAAGGAAATGTGTGAGAAACTGAATAAGAAATTCCAGGAGGTCTTCACCTAAGAGCAAGGAGAAATCCCAGAGATAAGAGAGGGAATAGCTAACCAGGAACCACTGGAAGAGTTTGAGATTACCAGCGTGGAAGTAAGGAAGTGTTTACTAGAGTTGGATGTGACAAAGGCTATAGATCCCAGATGGAATCTCCCCATGGATACTAAAGGAAGGAGCAGAAGAACTATGTCCTGCCACTCTCCATAGTGGTACAACAAATCACTGGCAACACGGGGAACTGCCAGAAATTTGGAAAGCAGCTAACTGTAGTCCCGATATACAATGAAAGGGGATAGACAGGAGGCACTGAACTACAGGCCAGTGTCCCTAACCTGCATACCATGTAAGCTAATGGAGAAGATTGTGCGAAGAAAGCTAGTGGAAAATCTGGAGCGAAAGAACTTTGTAACACAGCATCAACATGGGTTCAGGGATGACAGGTCCTGCCTACAGGGTTACTTGAATTCTACGACCAGGCAACAAAAATCAGGTAAGAAAGAGTAGGGTGGGCAGACTGCATATTTTTGGATTGTCAGAAAGCCTTTGATACAGTACCACACAAGAGGCTATTGAAAAGGCTGGAGATGCAGCAGATGTTAAAGGGAAGGTACTCCATTAGATAAAGGAGTACCTAAGCAACAGGAGACAACGAGTCAATGTGAGGGGTGAAGTCTCAGATTGGCGAGACGTTACGAGTGGAGTCCGCAGGGGTCAGTCCTTGAGCCTATACTATTTCTGATATATGTAAATGATCTCCCAGAGGGTATAGAATCGTTTCTCTCAATGTTTGCTGATGATGCCAAAATCATGAGGAGAATCGAAACAGAGATGAAAGTAGGAGGCAACAAGATGACCTAGACAGAATGAATGAATGGTCCAATAACTGGAAGCTAAAGTTAAACCCGAGTAAATGTAAAGTAATGAAACTAGGCGGAGGAAACTGGGCCAGACACAGGATACAGAATAGGAGATGGAGTACTTCATGAAACGGTCAGAGAGAAAGATCTAGGAGTTGATATCACACCAAACCTGTCTCCTGAAGCCACATAAAAAGAATTACGTCTGCGGCATACGCGAGGCCGGCTAACATCAGAACAGCCTTCAGGAACCTGTGTAAGAAATCATTCAGAAGCTTGTACACCGCATATGTAAGACCAATCTTGGAGTATGCGTCCCCAGCATGGAGCCCGTATCTTGTCAAGCACAAGACGAAGCTGGAAAAAGTTCAGAGATATGCCACTAGGCTAGTCCCGGAATTAAGAGGCATGAGTTACGAGGAAAGGCTGTGTGAGATGCACCTTATGACACTTGAAGACAGAAGAGTAATGGGAGACATGATCACTACCTACAAAATCCTCAGGGGAATTGACAAGGTAGACAAGCATCAACTATTCAACACTTGTGGTATGTGAACAAGGGGACACAGGTGGAAACTGAGTACCCAAGCGAGCCACAGGGACGTTAGAAAGAACTTTTTCAGTATCAGAGTAGTTAACAGGAGGAAAGCATTAGGCAGTGATGTGGTGGAGGCTGATACCATACACAGTTTCAAATGTAGATATGATAGAGCCCAGTAGGCTCAGGAATCTGTACACCAGTTCATTGACATTTGAGAGGCGGGACCAAAGAGCCAGAGCTCAACCCCCACAAACACAACTAGGTTAGTACAACTAGGTGAGTACACACACACACACACACACTCAAAGAACCTGTCTCTCCTGCCTGAGAGATAGGCAGGAGTGACTGGTAAGATGCTCCAATGGATAGGCGAGTACCTAAGCAATAGGAAGCAGAGAGTTACAGTGAGGGGTGAGACCTCATGCAGACTGGCGTGAAGTCAACAGTGGAGTCCCACAGGTCTCTGTACTGAGACCTATCCTGTTTCTGATATGCGTAAATTATATCCAGGAGGGTATAGACTCATTCCTCTCAATGCTTGCTGACGATGCCAAAATTATGAGAAGACAGAGGAGGACCGCTTGAGACTTCAAGAAGACCTGGACAAACTGAAGGAATGGTCGAACAAATGTTGTTAGAGTTTAACCCTAGCAAATGTAATGCAATGAAGATAGGTGTAAGGAGCAGGAGACCAGATACAAGGTATCATTTGGGAGATGAAATACTTCAAGAGAGAGAGAGAAGGACTTGGGGTTGATATCACGTCAGACCTGTCCCCTGAAGCCCATATCAAGAGGATAACATCAGCGGCATATGTCAGGCTGGCCAATATAAGAACGGCATTTAGAAACTTGTGTAAGGAATCATTCAGAACTTTGTATACCACATATGTCAGACCAATCCTGGAGTATGTAGCTCCAGTATGGAGCTCATATCTAGTCAAACATAAGACTAAACTGGAGAAGGTTCAAACATTTGCCACCAGAATAGTACCCGAGCTGAGAGGTATGAGCTACAAGGAGAGATTACTGGAATCAAACCTCACGTCTTTGGAGGACAGAAGCGTTAGGGGGGGGGGACATGATCACAACATTCAAGATTCTCATAGGAATTGATATGGTAGATAAGGACATACTGTTTAACACAAGGGGCACACACTAGGGAACACAGGTGGAAATTGAGTGCCCTAATGAGTCACAGAGATATTAGAAAGAACTTTTTTTAGTGTCAGCGTGGTTGACAAATGGAATGCATTAGGTAGTAATGTGGTGGAGGCTGACTCCATACACAGTTTCAAGAATGTGTAAATCACGAAAATTAACACGTGATGAAAAATGTGACAGCGTCAGACCACGGAGGAAGAATTGAAACAGGAATTTCCTTATGTACCCTCGTATATTAATACATCTTCAGAAGGAATGATTCCTTCTGAAGATGTATTGATTCCTTCTGAAGATGTATTAATATCCGAAAGTACTTAAGGAAATTCCTGTTTCAATTCTTCCTCCGTGGTCTGACACTGTCACAGCTTTCAAGTGTAGATATGATAGAGCCCAGTAGGCTCAGGACCCTGTACACCAGTTGATTGACAGTTGAGAGGAGGGACCTAAGAGCCAGAGCTCAACCCCCGCAAGCACAAATAGGTGAGTATACACACACTCACACACAGGAAGCAGCCCGTAGCAGCTGTCTAACTCTTAAGTACCTGGTTGATACCTGGTTGATGGGGTTCTGGGAGTTCTTCTACTCCCCAAGCCCAGCCCGAGGCCAGGCTCGACTTGTGAGAGTTTGGTCCACCAGACTGTTGCTTGGAGCGGCCCGCAGGCCCACATACCCACCACAGCCCGGTTGGTCCGGCACTCCTTGGAGGAATAAATCTAGTTTCCTCTTGAAAATGTCCACGGTTGTTCCGGCAATATTTCTTATGCTTGCTGGGAGGATGTTGAACAACCGCGGACCTCTGATGTTTATACAAATCAGTTTATACAGTGATGTTATTCACTGCTAGAAAACAGGTGCATCAGGGTGAAAGGAACTCTGCCCATCTGTTTCCGCTGGCGCCGGGAATCGATCCCGGGACCACAGGACTATGTATCCAGCGTGCTGTTCACTCAACTACCAGCGTGTGTGTGTGTATGGGTGTTTGTGTGTAATTACCTAAGTGTAATTACCAAGTGTAGTTACAGGATGAGAGCTACGTTCGTGGTGTCCCGTCTTCCCAGCACTCTTTGTCATATAACGCTTTGAAACTACTGACGGTCTTGGCCTCCACCACCTTCTCACCTAACTTGTCCAACCGTCTAACTCTGTTTGCGAAAGTGAATTTTCTTATATTTCTTTGGCATCTGTGTTTAGCTAGTTTAAATCTATGACCTCTTGTTCTTAAAGTTCCAGGTCTCAGGAAATCTTCCCATCGATTTTATCAATTCCTGTTACTATTTTGTATGTAGTGATCATATCGCCTCTTTTTCTTCTGTCTTCTAGTTTTGGCATATTTAATGCCTCTAACCTCTCCTCGTAGCTCTTGCCCTTCAGTTCTGGGAGCCACTTAGTAGCATGCCTTTGCACCTTTTCCAGTTTGTTGATGTGCTTCTTAAGATATGGGCACCACACAACCGCTGCATATTCAAGCTTTGGCCTAACAAAAGTCGTGAACAATTTCTTTAGTATATCGCCATCCATGTATTTAAAAGCAATTCTGAAGTTAGAAAGCATGGCATAGGCTCCTCGCACAATATTCTTTATGTGGTCCTCAGGTGATAGTTTTCTATCTAGAACCAGCCCTAGATCTCTTTCTTTATCAGAATTTCTTAAAGATGTCTCACATAATATATAGATTGTGTGAGGTCTATGTTCTCCTATTCCACATTCCATAACATGGCATTTATTAACATTAGATTCCATTTGCCAAGTGGTGCTCCATATACTTATTTTGTCCAGGTCATCTTGAAGGGCATGACAATCATCTAAGTTTCTTATCCTTCCTATTATCTTAGCATCATCAGCAAACATGTTCATATAATTCGGTATACCAACTGGTAGATCATTTATGTAGACAATAAACATCACTGGTGCAAGAACTGAATCCTGTGGTACTCCACTTGTGACATTTCTCCAGTCTGATACATTGCCTCTGATCACTGCCGTCATTTTTCTATCAGTCAGAAAATTTTTCATCTATGTTAGAAGCTTACCTGTCACCCCTCCAATATTTTCCAGTTTCCAGAACAACCTCTTATGTGGAACTCTGTCGAAAGTCTTTCTTAGGTCCAGATAGATGCAGTCAACCCAACCATCTCTTTCCTGTAATATCATAGAAACTGAGTAAATTCGATACACAGGATCTTCCAGATCGAAAACCATACTGTCTGTCTGATATTATATCATTTCTCTCCAGGTGTTCTTCCCATTTAGTTTTAATATTTTTTCCAATATTTTGACTATTACACTTGTCAATGAAACCGGTCTATAATTAAGGGGGTCTTCCCTGCTTCCACTTTTGTAGATTGGAACTATGTTAGCCTTTCTCCACACATCAGCTACAACTCCTGTAAACAGGGATGCCTGAAAAATCAGTTGAAGTGGAATGCTGAACTCAGGTGCACATTCTCTCAAAACCCATGGTGAAACTCCATCTGGACCAACTGCTTTGTTCTTATTTAGCCCCTTCAGCATTTTTTCCACTTCGTCTCTAGACACCTCTATGTGCTCTATGTTGTTCTCTGGAATTCTTATTGTATCTGGTTCCCTGAAGATTTCATATTGTACAAACACACTTTGGAACTTTTCGTTTAATGTGTGGGAAATTTTTACCCACCATATCGAATAATCATCTAAGAAATGTATTATTTCTATATTATTTCTATATCATATCTATATCATATTTAAATTGTATCAAAATCATATCAAATCATATCATCATATTAGAATCATTATAGATTCATTATACAGCTTGATCCTAGATGACAATGCCACTTGGATCACGTACGTCATAGGGCCCTATAGATGCCTATGTGACTTTGTGCATGATCTCTCAAGGATCCAGAAGCTTCTAGAAGGATTTCTTAATTAAAAAACTATTGGAACATTAATCGCTTCCGGTAGGGATTATATATCGAATCCTTAATAAGAATCAGTGGTACTATCAAGTACTACTTATAATCTTTAAATCCTATATCTAATTATATTATAATCACATCTTATCTCAATCATAAGTCTAGACAGTAAAAATAATCAATCAATATTCATAGAAGGCTACCATGCTCAGGGAGCATGAAGGGGCGATGGCTGGGAGAGAAGGGCCCAACACACCCCTCGGCACTTCGCGTTTGTTTACAACTGAGTGAACAGTGACGGATCCTTAGCGAACATTATTTAGCTCAAGACATCTTATCTAATTATCTTTATCACCAGTGAATACTCTCTAGAACTGGGGGAGTACCTGGACAATATATCTACAAGGAATATCCCTAGAACATTTATATCTATAAGTGTAGAGTGGAGCACACAGTGACTTGTCTCCACCTTCACCATCAACCCTCATCTTTTTGCAAAGCAGTTAAAGAAAAATCACGTAGCAACGCTACTAGTACATTATACAGCAACACTGTTATATAAAATATTGTGACTATACTCGCGACAAGAGAGTTATCAAGTCTGGCACTGTCAGACAGGCACCCGGCTTCAGATAAGTATATTGAAGGTTAATACAGTACTGTATAAATTGGCCAATTGTATGCTTGTATAACTTTAATATCCTATAAGTCTGTCTGTTGGTTATAAAGCGAGGCAACGCCTCATATCTCAATAAGTTTTTTATATAGTAGGGCAGCAGTAGAATCTCTGTCCAAGCACTAGACCTCATGAGTGTCCATTATGTGAGAAAAGATTCAGCCGCAATAAGTAAAAAGACCTCATAAGTGTCCATGGTGTTGGAAGAGATTCAGTCAAGCTGACTGTACCTAATCATATAAATTAAATATAAATACATTGCATATATACTTGAATATATAAATTAAGTTAAAAATTAATAACACGAAACAATGGGTATAAATTGAATAAGTTTAGATTTAGGAAAGACTTGGGTAAATACTGGTTCAGTAAGAGGGTTGTTGATTTGTGGAATCAATTACCGCGTAACGTGGTGGAGGTGGGGTCCCTTGATTGTTTGAAGCGCGGGTTGGACATGTATATGAGAGGGATTGGGTGGTTATAGATAGGAGTTGCCTCGTATGGGCCAATAGGCCTTCTGCAGCTACCTTTGTTCTTATGTTCTTATGTTCTTATTGCTTGCTTAGTTATTTTTTAAGTTATCATATAAGTTCATTAAATTGAATATAATTTAGTACTTAGTTAATAGTACTTAGACTACATTTAAAGTCATTTATTATACATTTACAATTTAAATTGTTGTTTATAGTATAAGAATATATTGGCTGTTGATAGTTATGGTGCTAGGCTAGACTATGTACATGTTTAAATCTCTGATTTAAACAGAGCCAGTGTTCAGTCATTGAACTGAATTTATTAAATCTTATCCTTGTATAAAATACAAGCTGATGTGAGAATCCCTGTCTACAGGTGTACCGGAACTTCTATCAACTAATTCATTCACCCCAACTGTCCCTTACAGCCCACAATCTGTCATTAGGAAAAGAGGAGCTAGGATTTACAACTCTAGCTAGAGATTTTAGTTGAATTAATTTGCAGACAGTAAATTTTTAATTTATTTCAGTACAAGTCACTGGTAGTCTCCTCTCATATCAATCCCAGCAGGTTTTTCACACATTTTCTTTTCATTTTTCGTGAATCTATTTCCCATTTTCAACCTCTGAATATTATCCTTTACCTGCAATTTGTTGTTTATGAATTTATAGAATAGACCTGGTTCTGTTTTACATTTGTCTGCAATCCCTTTTCAAAATTTCTTTCTGCCTCTCTCCTCACTGCCGTTTAGTTGTTTCTCGCATCTTTGTATCGCTGGTATGCTTGGTATGTTACATATGGTATGCTGGTATCTGGTATGTTTGTGTGTGTGTGTGCACGCCTACCTAATTGTTCTCGCCTAATAATGCTTTCAAGGGTTGAGTTACGGCTCTTCTGTGTGTGTGTGTTTGTCATATTTTTCGTTAGTGAATTGAAAACATTATTATTATTAATTAACATCTTTATTGACAAAATTAATTACAATTTTGCCTAATCTGAGGATTTAGATTAGTCTTATTAAAGTGAGGATAATGCTGGTATTCACTGTCACGCAGGACAGAGGGTCATACATAACACGATAGGTCTAAACTGTAGTCGGAAGTACATATATATATCATGGTTACAATCAATGGTTTAATGTATGGATATGTGAAAACAACTTTCTATTGTTCACTGCCACACAAGGGCAGGGATGGGTTCATAACTGATGCAGCTTAGAAGTAATATAAATAAATATTGTTCTTCATTCTTTAAAATGGACAAGCAAATTTTGGATAAACTGTTAGGATGTCGTCCAGAACACCTGAGTCAATAAAATAGTTACACAGTTGGTGGTACAAGAGGCCAGGAGGTCTAAAGTCCTTTACGGCTTCACATTCAACAATATAGTGTTCTAGTGAATGCATTAAAGGTTTATCACAGAGTTTACAATCTGAGTATTCTGGTAGTGGCTCAGCCTCACTAACCTGCCAAATGTGTCTATAGCCAAGGCGAATTCGCGCAATGACTACATCACATTGCCTGGTCCGGTTACTGTGCTAACCATACAAATACCTATCATTACAAAACTTGTCATAACTTTTAATACTGCAGTTTTCAGGTCTCTGGACATTTCTTAGTTCTTCTAAATCTGAATTAATTTCTTTAATTTGTATGTTTCTAATAATTGCATTAGATAGTCCAAAGTCATAATCAATGTTTTCTTTCTTGCAAGCCTCATTGGCCAATCGATCTACAAAGTCATGTTTTCCAACTAAAACATTGTAAACAAATAGCAAAGGTGAATACAGGAGTTGACTACTTAAATGTCTATCATACATGTTCGTTTAAGGTATATGTTTCAGCTCTACTGAAAGTTTATCATTTTTTTGTTATTTATTATTTTATGCAATTTTCATATTCTGACTCCTTTGGTTATCATGTTGGAGTCTTGAGTGTTATATAGCGCATTATATCCAGCGACACAGACTGTGCTACACAGTCTTCCTGGCGTCCAGCGACACAGACTGTGCTACACAGTCTTCCTGGCTTCCAGCGACACAGACTGTGCTACACAGTCTTCCTGGCTTCCAGCGACACAGACTGTGCTACATCTTCCTGGCTTCCAGCGACACAGACTGTGCTACACAGTCATCCTGGCTTCCAGCGACACAGTCTTCCTGGCGTCCAGCGACACAGACTGTGCTACACAGTCTTCCTGGCTTCCAGCGACACAGACTGTGCTACATAGTCTTCCTGGCTTCTAGTGACACAGACTGTGCTACACAGTCTTCCAGCGACACAGATTGTGCTACACAGTTATAGAGAGAGCAGCTTCTGTGGCTAGCAGGAACGGATCCAGACTACTAATCATGAGAGACTTCAACCATGAGAGCTAAGCTGCTGGATGTGGCAACAAGAAACTTTCTAAGTCAACACGTCAAGGAACCGACAAGAATGAGAGGAGGGGTTGAACCAGCCTTGCTTGATCTGATATTTACCCTAAATGAGTTGGATATAAGGAAAGTTAAGTTGGAAGCCCCCTTGGGAATTAGTGATCATAGTGTATTGAGCTTTGCGTACCTGGTTGAGCTAGGAATTATCACCCCCAAAAAAGAACTGGGAAACAAAGGGCTGGCGTACCGAAAGGGAAACTATGAGGAGATGAATAAATTCCTATTGGATATACATTGGGACACAGAACTCGGAACCAAGTCCGTACAAGACATGATGGACTATGTCACCAAAAAATGTCAGGAGGCTGTAAGCAGGTTTGTCCCAGCCCGACAGGAAAAAACAGAGAAGCAAAGGAAGAATCCGTGGTTTAATAGGGAATGTATGAAAGCAAAGGAGCTGAACAAAAGGGCATGGAGGAACTTCCATAATAACAGAACACCAGAAAGTAGAGAGAGAGATACCAGAGAACCAGGAACGAGTATGTTAGTGTGAGAAGAGCAGCTGAGAAAAGGTATGAAAATGATATAGCTAATAAAGCCAAGACCGAACCAAAGCTACTACACAGTCACATCAGGAGGAAGACAACAGTGAAGGAACAGGTGATGAAATTTAGGGTGGGCGAGGACAGGTACACAGAGAATGACAAAGAGGTGTGTGAAGAACTCAACAAAGACCTCCTTGTTCCAGGAGGTCTTTACAATAGAAGAGGGAGAAGTCACGGCGCTAGGAGAGGTGGCAGCAAACCAGGTGACCTTGGATATGTTCGAAATTACAAGAGATGAGGTTAAGAAGCACCTATTGGAGCTGGATGTGAGAAGCTGTTGGGCCGGATGGAATCTCACCATGGGTATTGAAAGAGTGTGCAGGAGCACTTTGCTTGACACTCTCCATAGTGTATAGTAGGTCACTGGAAATGGGAGATCTACCAGAAATATGGAAGACTGCTAATGTAGTACCAATATACAAAAGGGTGACAGACAAGAGGCACTGAACTAAAGGCCAGTGTCCTTAAACTTGTATACAATGCAAGGTGATGGAGAAAATTGTGAGAAAAAACCTTCTAACACATCTGGAGAGAAGAGACTTCGTGACAACCCATCAAGGATAGGCGGACTGCATTTTTTGGACTGTCGGAAAGCCTTTGACACAGTACCCCATAAAAGGTTGATGCATAAGCTGGAGAAACAGGCAGGAGTAACTGGTAGCGCGCTCCAGTGGATAAGGGAGTACCTAAGCAATAGGAAGCAGAGAGTTACAGTGAGGGGTGAGACCTCAGAATGGCGTGAAATCACCAGTGGAGTCCAACAGGGCTCTTTTTTTTGGGCCTATCCTGTTTCTGATATACGCAAAAGATCTCCCAGAGGGTATAAACTCATTCCTCTCAATGTTTGCTGAAGACGCCAAAATTATGAGAAGGATTAAGACAGAGGAGGACAGCTTGAGGCTTCAAGAAGACCTGGACAAGCTGCAGGAATGGTCGAACAAATGGCTGTTAGAGTTTAACCCAAGCAAATGTAATGTAATGAAGATAGGGGTAGGAAGCAGGAGACCAGATACAAGGTATCATTTGGAAGATGAAATACTTCAAGAGTCAGAGAGAGAGAGAGAGACCAGGGGGTTGATATCATGCCAGACCTGTCCCCTGAAGCTCATATCAAGAGGATAACATCAGCAGCATATGCCAGGTGGCTAACATAAGAACGGCCTTTAAAAACTTGTGTAAGGAATCTTTCATAACATTATATACCACATATGTCAGACCAATCCTGGCGTATGCGGCTCCAGCATGGAGTCCATATCTAGTCAAGCATAACGCTAAACTGGAAAAGGTTCAAAGGTTTGCCACCAGACTAGTACCCGAGCTGAGAGGTATGAACTACGAGGAGAGACTACGGGAATTAAACCTCACTTCGTTGGAAGACAGAAGAGTTAGGGGGGACATGATCACCACATTCAAGATTCTCAAGGGTATCGACAGGGTTGATAAAGACAGGCTATTTAACACAAGGGGCACACGCACTAGGGGACACAGGTGGAAACTGAGTGCCCAAATGAGCCACAGAGATATTAGAAAGAACTTTTTAGTGTCAGAGTGGTTGACAAATGGAATGCATTAGGAGTGATGTGGTGGAGGCTGACTCCATACACAGTTTTAAGTGTAGATATGATAGAGCCCAATAGGCTCAGGAACCTGTACACTTGTTGATTGACGGTTGGGAGGCGGGACCAAAGAGCTAGAGCTCAACCCCCGCAAGCACAACTAGGTGAGTACAACTAGGTTAGTACAGTCTTCTAGGCTTCCAGCGACACAGACTGTACTACACAGTCTTCCTGGCTTCTAGGGATAGACTGTGTTAGGCTTTGCTCCTTCTTCTAACAGTGACTTACGATAATGTCTAACCTCCTCATTCTAACTTAAGTCATGCCATTCACAGATCATCCTGGAGCGGTAACTGCTTCAAGTCACTCAAAACATTAATGATGCCATTCATTCTTATGTGTCTACTGTCTTGGTTTAGGTGTCTGTGAGGGTGCAGGAGAGTGAGGAGTACCAGATCTTGGAGGAGGCGACTGAGCAGATTGTCCTCGGGAAGCGTAGCTCTTGTGTCCCGGCACAGGACAAGGTCGTCCACATAGTGAGGATCAAACCCCTGGTGATCGGAGAAGTCAACATTAGCGTAGCTGCCTTCGTCGACCATGAGTACTCGCAGCCCTGCGGCTCCGGTGATTCATCCATCAACAGAAGGTCAGCAAAATATTCCTTCTTTCCTCACTACTCATCAGCATTCAAGTCATGATGAGGATTTTAATAATAATAATAATAATAATAATAATAATAATAATAATAATAATAATAATAATACACAAGTAAATAATCTTTATGTGATATATCTATGATAAAATCAATTTGAGCAATGCGGCAGAGTGAAGAACTCCATTACCTTGTCTGAGTGCATAGGGATTATCCTTTGCCCCTGCCAGAGTGCATGGCAGATTATCCATAGGTAATGGATAATCTGCATGCACTCTGGCTGGGGAGATGAGGCTGAAGAGTTGGGAGCTTCATGCTCTCCTCTGCAGGCTGAGGTTCTGTTCTTTAGTCCCTGGTGGGCGGTTTGTTCGGTTGTTGTCTTCTACTTCTCTGGCAAAGAATGATTCAGGTGGTTCCCGGAGGGGTCCCGAGATGACTGATGCCTGGCAGGTCTGCGTGCTCCCGGTTCTGCCGCGTGGGTGCTGTGTTGGCTGACCCCACTCCCTGGGTACCCCGTTCCTTGTGTCAGGAAAGCTAAGCAGCTTGTGGTCTGCCCTCAGGCCTCTGATATTCGTAAATATGCAGCTTTGGCTGCAGTTTTTTCTTTAAAAATGTCGAGGACATTGGGGCTTAGAGGTTTACATGGTTTAACCGGGTCTTGTGGGCCCAACACAGTGGGCTCAGTATCCAAGAACAGCGCCAATTCAACGCCAAATCAACGTCATCAACGTTTAATTTACATTGATAATGCTGATGCATCGTCGAACCCGCACCACTCTTGGATATTGTGCTCACTGGGGATTTGGTGAAAGTTCCTGGTCCCAGTCGGTCTTGTTTGACCTAAGACCTGCCGTTTCTCCTCATCCTCCCTGATTAGTTCCTTGTTTGCCTTCTGCTCTTTAGTTAGCTTCAAGAAGCCATGAAGCGGCTCCTCCCACAAAACTATCATTGAATATAATAAAACGCCTCGTTCTGGTGGCTCCCAGACTCCATCCCTGCCAGGTTAGTTCCTTGTATATCACTCCGAACTGACCTGCAACAGGCTCTTGGCAGGGGCTTCGAGCCGATTGGTGCCGGCCATAAGTATTAACGGGCGTGAGCTAGTTTTGAGTGAACAAATTGTTTGGAATGAATAGTTTGGCAGGTTTGATGCTTCATTTCCCATGAACGCTGCAGTTGTCTGTCAAGCTTGACTGACTTTCTGGATAGATTCCTCAGTGAGGATGTTGACAAGTTACCTGCTTCTTGCACCTCACTCAAGAGGCCAGGTTCTGGCTTTGATCTCCATATAACATCTGATTTTTCTATCTACGCTGTGATTGTGAAAAAGTAAAGCAAAGTAAGGAAGAAAGGAGGGGATAAGGTTGGATAACATGGATAAGGTTGAGGGGGGAACTAAGGTAGAGAGAAGCGAGTGGGGATAGAAAACGGGGAGCGAACTGGAAGAGTGGAGGTAGGAGGAATGAAGGAAGTAGGAGGGGGAAGGAAGGAGGGATAAGAAGGAGTAGGGAGAGTAGACAAGACTGTTATTCTGTTATACTATCTATGATGTTATACTATACTAATATTCTAAGATGTTCTGATGTTTGCTGCCACCACCTGTCATTGAAACTAAATATAAATTCGACTTAAACAATGCGACAGGAGTACTGTTTAATTTATAACTTTCTAAATAAATTCCTAAATAAACCCGACTGGTTAGGTGAGGTGAGTTGGCGCGCGAGCTGCTCTCATCAAGCCACACCTTCCCTCACTCACCTCATGGTGCCCTCACTCTCGTTCCTACCTTGTTCATCTCGTTATATCTCTATCCTTAACTCTTACTTGAGGGGACATTGGTTCAAAGAGAGGACTGAACAAAAGTCAAGCTTGTTATTCTACACATAGACATTTATTGAATAAAATTATTTCAAATTATTTCAATTTCCAGCAATTGATATTTAACATTTTGACATCCTATTATTTAACAAAATATTGACCAAATTAAAAAGGGGGGAGGGGGGGTCACCCACTCCATACACGCCCACACCATACATGGCTAAATGGTTCAGACTCTACTAGCTTGTCACCACTAAGACACACTTCTGGTTTAAGACAATGCATAACTGAACTCTTACCTCACTAACAAGTTAACCCAGGGGTGGGTGATGGCTAATCACCAGCCCGGATGGAGGAGCTGGTTGGATGTACTCACCCTTGCAAAGGTTCCACTCTCACTGCTCAACCACCTCGCTGGCCGAGCCAGGGGTGGGTACTCTCGCAAGCCAGAACATGGCTTCTTTGTTGAAAGTACTGCCGTCAGCAAAGCTGTGCCGGCTCACCTCACCAACTACCACCTCGCTCTCGACTAACACGCACACACGTATACACTCACACACAATTACAACTCACAATTATACGTGAAAGAGTGCAAAATACTTGCACTGTTACATCCAGCAGGCCAAAGACCACTTGGGCTCCACCAGAAAAGAGACATTTCATTACATTTAGCACTTTTTTCTAGATTTTTATCCCTTTTTTGTAAAAAGAAACTCGTAAAAAATAAAATAGAAAATTTTAAGAATAGTGAATAAGGGTAAACCAGAACCTAGAGATTAGCACACTCCAAGAGATACACTTAATTGCTTAATTCATCCAATACAATCATAATAACTTTGTAATAGTTCTTCATAAACTACCTAAACAGTATGCTAGTATAAATAGAACGAGATGGTTTAAATACTTTCCTATAATCGTTTTCAGAGACTCACTGATAAAACCCATCACAGTGGAGGCCGAGGGGTTCCTGAGAGAGAAGACCTGGAGCAAGTACATCTGCTCTAAAGGTAAGGATATACCATCATTGTTGTGCAGCCTTGTACCACCCTCAGTGATCAGTGTGACTGTCACCCTCAGTGATCAGTGTGACTGTCACCCTCAGTGATCAGTGTGACTGTCACCCTCAGTGATCAGTGTGACTGTCACTCTCAGTGATCAGTGTGACTGTCACCCTCGACGGCTCTGTAGAAGAAGGTGGACGATGTACCGGATGTGCATGTAACATATTTGAACAATCTTCTCTCGTACATACAGCAATGAAGCGCATCAATGACTGGGCAAGTACAACTCAAACCGAACTTGCAGGCATATACCTTGCCACTGAATTGTTAAAAGACAAAGGCAGTGGACTTATATACTGTGACTCGCAGAGTGCACTCCTGGCATTGAACGCACATAGTAGTGACACCCAGAAAATAGTCAGTGATATTCGAATGAATGTTTTAGCTGCCAAAGAAAACAGATTTGAGATTAAATTCCTATGGATACCATCACATGTTGGCATCTCAAGGCATGACACTGTTGATATGCTTGCTAAGACAGCCTGCAGAAAACCAGTGGTAGAAATTGATATGGGTGTTTCATTAGCAGTGACAAAGATAATACTTAAACAAATATCTAATGAAAATCTCACCGACCTAACAAATTCTCAAAGACCTGAAAGTTGTAGCATTAAATATTATGATAGATATCGTGAGGAGACATTCACATATGGGACTAATAGAACAAGAACCCGGCAATGTGATGTTATAGTGGCCAGAATACGCCTGGGATATAGACGTATCTGGCAGCTTTCTCAAAACCCAAATGTCGAGTACACAATGTGTCAACTTTGTGAAAGAGAAAACATGCACTCTCTTGAACATTATATTGTAGAATGTCCCATACTGACTGACTTTGGCCCTCCTGGGCTAAGGTATGCTGAACTCTGTAATTACTATATGAGTACTGGAACACTCGATGATATATTGGACTTGTATCCAAGATTGACCATGTAATATATCAATCATACAATGTATATATATGATGTAACTATATAACCTGAGCTTGTAAAAGCACCTTCATCACCTTCAGTGATTAAGTGCTTAATTGCACACGAGTTTCTTTATCAGCCACCTCACCCTGTCAGGGTAAATGAGACAAATGTATGTGAATGCATGTGTGTGTGTATATATGTATGTATATGTGTGTGTATGTATATGTATGGGTATAAAGTATATAGGGAAGCTGATCAGAATTACATTTCACCTTTGTGAATGTACATTAATGACACTATGTAAAAGACACATCAAACACTTTATGTAGGGCATACGTAAATCTGTGTATATATGTATTTACGTATGTAGGATAGCTTAGCATTTTAAAAGCACCGAATCACCTTCTGTGGTTGAGTGTTCAATAAACCCTTGAACTATATGTTTAACACTTCTCTAACCCTGTCCATGGAGGACAGAAGAAAATGTATATATGCTGGTTAGCATTGTAAATGTGTGGCCACGTCTGTGGTAGAAGAAAAAAAAAACTCAGTGATCAGTGTGACTGTCACCCTCAGTAGTCAGTGTGACTGTCACCCTCAGTGATCAGTGTGACTGTCACCCTCAGTGATCAGTGTGACTGTCACCCTCAGTGGTCAGTGTGACTGTCACCCTCAGTGATCAGTGTGACTGTCACCCTCAGTGATCAGTGTGACTGTCACCCTCAGTGGTCAGTGTGACTGTCACCCTCAGTGATCAGTGTGACTGTCACCCTCAGTGATCAGTGTGACCTTCAACACTCGGCTCGTTACTTAAGCTCTAGGCCCAACTCTACATTGGTGCTTCACGCTGCTAACGACGAGATCATTTTGCGTGATCATATGCCATCAGTCCCATCTCTCTCTTACACTAGACTCGTTGAGATGTTTGGTGATATTGACCTTGTCATTATACTGATAACGATAATTAATAATAATAAACAGATAAATCACACTAATGTGATATATATCAGAGACTATCACCAGGAGCTGTTTAGTGACTGGTGACCAAGGCGCTGCCAGCCGCTTACTCCGCCGCAGTACAGTGGTAAGGTCAGGCGTCGGCAGCTCACAGGCAAGGAAAAGGTGGTAGAAGAAGAATGCTTGAACAATGGGTAGAAGAAGGATGCTTGAATAGGGTACTGGAGAGAGGGGGAGATTGGAAAAGGTGTACAGGAGAGAAGGGGGGATCAACGTGGAGAAAGTTTGACATGGGAGGAGATGGGAAGAAAAGACGGGATAGGGAAAGCTAGATGAGAAGGGGAAGATTCGGAGAGAGAGGCGAGGGAGACCCGAGCACAGCCGGGTATCCTCCTTTAGTATATCTGTAAAAGAGAATGTCTGCTTGTTAGTCTATCTTCGGTTGGAGGCGATGGTTGTAATTAGCCTTATTCAACTTTCCATGGTGAATTGTTATTGTATGGTAAGAGTCAAAGGTGGATGCATTCGGCTCCTCATGACCCTCCTTAAGTTGGATTGGCTTCTATTGCTACAAACACCGACTCTAAGGACAATCAACCCAATATTTTTAATTTCATAGTTTGCTCACCAGCAGATTTCTCGGCTTTTACTGGATGGAGGGAGGTAGAATGGGAATGAGAGAGAATTAGGGAGTTGAAGTGAAGAGGAGAGTGGGGGGGGAGAGAGAGCCGGACACCGCTGGGTACCCCATCTAGAGTTATATATGCAGTCCCCACACTGACTACCAAAACTTTGTTCCAGTGCTAGCCATTATTTTTGTTTTAGAAAAGGCTTACACAAGAGTTATTCTAGGAAATACTCATTGTATATTGTCTAAACATTTGGTGAAGTATATTTGTTGTTGTTGCAGACTTTGAGACTGGCGAGGACTCGCTGGAGGCGTGGGAGCTGGAGATCCCACAGGTCATGGTGGAGGGGTCAGAGCGAGGCTGGGTCACGGCCGTCGGTGACCTCATCGCTCTCACACTCGAGGTACTCACTCACTCACTCACTCACTCACTCACTCATGTTCTCTGTGATAGTTATGTGTAAACCTTAAATCATAGGGAGAGATCAGTGTAACAAGGTGAGCAATATCCCCCCATATGTTGGTTACATACTAACATGCATCAGAGTAAACATTAGTGCAGCTCAATACCATTGTCAGGTAAGATATTCTGGGCTCTCATATCACCTGTTTGGGCTTTATGATCTCTTTATATACACTAATTGATTAAAATAAAAAAATTATATGCCTTATCGACTTTCATGTTGGATACTATAGAACAATTAATGCTCCAATCACTATTTTTATAAAATTTTGTGGTGTCCTTTCTTTGAAGTTAAATAAATTAATGAAACAAATATTTTTCAAATATTTTGAACAATAATTAAATCTCTGTTTAAATATCATCTTATATAGTTCATATAGTAGTCAGTTTAAATATCATCTTATATAGTTCATATAGTAGTCAGTTTAAATAGAATTTTCCCTCTGATTTGACATTACAAAAAATTATTATACTGTAATTTCTTGTGAAGTGCAAGAAACTTGCTGATGCACTAATAATAAAGTGTTGCATGAACTTTACACACAACGGTGGATGCTTGGTGCATGTGCAACAGCTTCTTAACACATTATAACCCAGAATATTTCCATAATTCCTTGAAGAATTTGGGGAGCCTGATCCGGATGCCGTACGGGTGTGGGGAGCAGAACATGATCAACTTGGTGCCCAACATCTTCATCATGCAGTACCTGAAGGCCTCCAACCAGACCACCCCGGAGACCACCAGGAGGCTCCTCACCTACATGAAGACCGGTAACCTCATTATTATCTCTATCTATGTAAGGACAGTTAGCCAATATTTCTGGCTATGGTCGGTCTGAGGTCTGACAACGTGGGTGATGACTGGTCACTACCTGCTGTCCCTCAAGCTAAGTAATGTTGTTGTTGTTTAGATTCAGCTACTCGGAACAAAAGTTCCAAGCAGCACGGACTATGGTGAGCCCATATTAGTCATCAAAACTACGGCCCACAATGGTTCCTGGACGTGCCCATGTTTATAACCCGGGTTAATGCTAAACGCGTTAGTTTACTGTGAGCAAGTGTGGGCCGGAGTTTACATGTGCTTCAGAACAACTCTGGCTGCCTCGTCAGCAAACTCTAACAATGTGGTATACGTCTCTTATTGATATCGTCGTCAGGCAGAGAGCCCGTACTTGGGCTTATTCCAGGTCCCCCGTAGTCAACTATAGCTAACCCTGGTGGCTCTACTACACTTTAGAAACTCTCGAGTACCTATTTACTGCTAGGTGAGTACCTATTTACTGCTAGGTGAGTATCTATTTACTGCTAGGTGAGTATCTATTTACTGCTAGGTGAGTATCTATTTACTGCTAGGTGAGTATCTATTTACTGCTAGGTGAGTACTTATTTACTGCTAGGTGAGTATCTATTTACTGCTAGGTGAATATCTGTTTACTGCTAGGTGAGTATCTATTTACTGCTAGGTGAGTATCTATTTAATGCTAGGTGAATATCTATTTACTGCTAGGTGAGTATCTATTTACTGCTAGGTGAGTATCTATTTAATGCTAGGTGAGTATCTATTTACTGCTAGGTGAGTACTTATTTACTGCTAGGTGAGTATCTATTTACTGCTAGGTGAGTATCTATTTACTGCTAGGTGAATATCTGTTTACTGCTAGGTGAATATCTATTTACTGCTAGGTGAGTACTTATTTACTGCTAGGTGAATATCTATTTACTGCTAGGTGAGTATCTATTTACTGCTAGGTGAGTATCTATTTAATGCTAGGTGAGTGGATTTAGGTGGATTTACACCTATTTACTGCTACTTGATTACCTATTTACCGCTAGGTAAACATCGTGCGCAGGGGAAAAATGTCCAACCGTTTCTGTCCGACCTAGAGAATAAATCCCGAGGTTATTAACCAAATACGTAGACCACTGTGCTAACAATAAGCATTTGAAACTACACGAACCAAACTAAGGAAGGGAATTATCAGGAGATAGCGCCAAGTCATCACGACTATATAGCACTTGGAAGGGGTCAGGATAAGGATTTGGAATGGGACGGGGGAAAGGAATGGTGCCCAACCAATTGGACGGTCGGGGATTGAACGCCGACCTGCATAAAGCGAGACCGTCACTCTACCGTCCAGCCCAAGTGGTTGGGTACCAAACTAAGAAGGTATGTGCTAATTATCACAATGATTATAATTGATAAAATACCTTTAAAACGCCGAAATTTGTACTGTACTGTCGATGGCATCCAGAGTGTGGAACACCGCGGGACCAGATGCCGGGTTACCACTTGATTGGTATCTGGCTGGCTCACCATTACAGCTGGCTCATTGTTACAGCTGGCTCAGTTAGAGCTGGCTCACCATTACAGCTGGCTCATTGTTACAGATGGCTCAGTTAGAGCTGGCTCGACGTTACAGTTGGCTCACCGTTGCAGCTGGCTTAGTTACAGCTGGCTCACCGTTGCAGCTAGCACAAAGGTACAGCTTGCTCACCGTTACAGCTGTTAGGCAGTGGCAGCTGTAACTGTGGTAGCTGGCTCATCGTTACTGGAAATTATAACAGTGTGGAAGTAGGCTAAAGGACTGACACAGCTTCAAAAGAGGAATTTCAAGATTTACATATCGTGAAAAATATGGAGAAGGCCAAGCTCTTATAATGGTAGATTTTAATCACTACACAATGGATTTTGGGTGAATCCAAAATCACAAGCCGAAGAGGAACAATTTCTCGGCCTGGTACAAGACTCTTATTTTTTATTCAGAACGTGGTAGAGCCCACACGAGGCAGTAACATTCTGGACCTTGTGCTAACACCAGAGGAGGTCGTGGTCGATCAAACTCAGCAAGAGGAGAAGCTCGCCCCGTAATATTCTAAGATAGAACACAATTATAGAAACCCATATAAAGGTCTGGAACGATGACGTTCTAGACTGCTTTCGAGGAGTTCCTGTAATACAGAAACTGCAAAATATCTCTTGGTAGTCAGAGACGTGGAAGCTTCGTGGGAACATTTTACAAATTTAACACTGAGCTTGGATCTGAGTGAGTACCAAAAAGGAAAAGTAAAAGGAGGAGGTGGATGACGGGTTGTCACCAGTGCTATAACAGCAAGGCAAAACCTCTGAAAGAGTCCACCAGGAGGCACACGGGTTCACACATATAGAAGGGCTTTTATTTCTCTGCTCAGGGCACAAGAACAGGTAAAAGGAACTATGAAAGAAAACTTGCTCAAAATATAATGAAAGATCCAAAGAATATTTATGCCCACTAGAGAAGTAGAATAAAGACAAAAGACTAGATAGGACCCTTCGAAGATAAGTCCAACCAAATTTCAATTAATGATAAAAAGGCAGCCAACGTATATGAATACTTTACATCAGTGTTCACACTAGAAAGATTAGACAATTTAAAAAATACAAACAGATGTTTTAAGCAGAGGAAGAAAATGAATTAAACAATATTCCCATAACGTGCAAAACAATCAGGAAGACCATCGAAATACCCGTCGAAGTCCTGGGTAAATACTGGTATGGAAACATGTTTGTTGATTTGTGTTGCAAATTTCGGGATACCATAACAGACGTGTTGTTTCTAGTGCACTTAATTGTTTCTAGTGCAGGTGAGACATGTATATGGCTATTGGCTTTCTGTTGTTTCTTTAATTTTTATGCTTTTGTTATAAGAGCGTGTTGTAGTAACTAGTTAATGTATTAGTTTGCCATAATTACATTAGTGGCT
>NC_091167.1:2297942-2356744 GCF_040958095.1 Procambarus clarkii | reverse complement strand
GGGGTTATGTGGTACAAGGGCTTAATACACTGGGGGTTCTGTGGTACAAGGGCTTAATACAATGGGAGTTCTGTGGTACAAGGACTTAATACACAGGGAGTTCTGTGGTACAAGGACTTAATACACTGGGGGTTCTGTGATACAAGGACTTAATTAATACACTGGGAGTTCTGTGGTACAAAGTCTTAATACACTGGAGGTTCTGTGGTACAAGGACTTAATACACTGGGGTGCTACATAGAGGACAGCCCAGAAATATGTTTTTCCGTTCCACAGTGCTCAACTTGTGTATATTTCTTTGTCAGTTTCTTTCATATCAGCATTTCTTTTGTTCAAAAGAAATTATACGAGTTCTTCTATTGCTAAAGAACATGAAAGTAAACAAAATTCTGCTAAATTTCCATGCAATAAAATGGTTGGTTGTATAGGCAAGACATGTGGGTAACAATGATGGTTGTATAGGCAAGACATGTTGGGTAACGACGATGGATGTATAGGCAAGGCATGTGGGTAACGAAGGAGAATATTACCTGTGTGGAATAGAATCCTCCTTGGCCATTCCTCTGCGCCGTGATCCACTTGACCACCTTCCTAGCCTGCTGCTCGTACTGTTTAGGGTCAAGGGTCATCATGGCCATGATGGCGTAGCCAGCTGTTTCCACCCCTACAGCCTTCGTCTTGCCTGATTATACAATACGTAATTATTGTATGAAACATATCAACCATTTGGACACAGGTAAAATATATCCCTGACCACAAGACACGTAGATAATAATTTTTTTTCGCTTTGCCCATCAGAGCCTCGAACCCAGAACCAACAAAGCAGAAGACTTGTTCTACCAACCAAGCTACGAGCACCCACAATAAGGGAGGAGCTCAGAGAGACAGCTGGTTTCTCAGTCAGATACCAGTTGTGGTGCTTGTAGCCTGGTTGGTAGAACTAAAGTTGTCTGCTTTTGTGACATTTGGTTCGAGGCTCTGATGGTCTACGTGAATGAAATGTAAAATAAATTAAAACAAATGCTGTAAACAATCATCTTAAAACTAAAATTCTATTTAAAACTTCTTTGTTAACCGAACAAAATTTATTACGTGAATATTTTGATTAGGCTGCAAATATCAAGCCACAATACACGGGTTCTTTGATTAGATATATTTATATTGATTTACCTGTGTTTATTTTCAAATATAAATTATTCTAGGAGTTGCATTTAATAAAACAATAATGAATGACATTCATCTCAATTTTGTTTTGGATATTAGCTTTATTTAAGGCCTATCAAGCTCGCCTAAAATTATAACCATAACTTCTTGTCAGTACAACCAGCAAGATTATTCAGTCGTAAGCAAAGTTAAAGAGAAAATAAATATAGTGCTTACGCACTTACTAAGGTAACACCTTATACCCTTCTTCCCCCGACTATACCTGGTCCCTTGGGCAGCTCCCAGTGAGTGGAGTTCTTTGTCACAACAGCTTGTTCCAGCAATTTCTGGAGAATTACTTCGGCTTCAGGAAGCTTAGCCAAGGCGAAAGCATAGGCTTTGAGCGCCATAACGTAGGGGTCAGAGGAGGAGTCTGCTTGTAGACACTGGGCAGCCAAACAGTCGGCCTGGCTGCATGACTTGTCATTGGCCTCCAGGAGAGCAATCATCACATAGGCTGTTAGAGGCACGGGAGAGTCACTTCCATCAATTCCTCCCTGTTAGAAATGTGATAACATATTGTTATAGGATCGCCTGAGTGTTGAACTCTACTGCATGTTCTTGCAAATTCAATCATCAGTTCCTAACACATAACTTACTTTCAATTATTTCATTCTGAAAATCTTCCGCCTCCTTTAACCTTAAATTGCGCATCGCAACATATGATGCTTTGGAGTACTATGCAAGATTTAAATGGCCCGCGGATACACGGGGTTCACCACACCTTCATTAGGGCTCTTGTAAACAGACGCCATTTAAAAAAAAATCGTGGGGCAAATTCCCGGGTGTTAGGGGCCTTAGTATTGAGCGAGCTACCAAGCCTGACGCATGCAGCACGAGCTCACAGCACTGCTGTTCAGCTTGTGACCACAACATCGCCTAAAAATGCCATAATATACTTGTTCAAGCTATTATGTAGTGATGATATTATTACAGAAAACCCCTGACTGTGATAAAACTGACCAGGGTTCTGATAATAGCAGGATTGTGGTGATATTTAGCGTTGTGCTCCAAGGAGGGAGGAGTAATGCAGTGGGAGGGAGGGTAGTGGCGCTGTCTTCTGACTGTGTGGTCACCTTTTATTGACTGCACTCACCATACCAGCTTAGTGGTTCGCTATGGTGAACACAAATGTAGATACTTATATATAAAGTGTGTATAGAGGGTATAAACAGTGAGAGGAGTAGGTTGGGAGCCACCATTTTGGTGAGGGCGGTGGCGTCGTCTGCACGACTTATCATGTTGTTTACTGGTGACCACGATGGTCTTTGGGCACCATAACAGTTTACTTGTACAAGTATGGTGAATAAAACAGGTAAATACTTATACATAATGTGTGTATATAGCATAATAACACCACAAACAGTATTGCTGGAGGAGTAATATTAGTGCGCCTGGCCTTGAGGGCGGCAGCCACCAGCTGACTGTGTGAGGTCCTACGTCTTTGTGCCTTTACTCACCATACAAGCTTAGATGTACAGTTATGGTGAACAAAACATGTAAATACTTATATATAACGTCTGTATATATAAGCAAAAACAGTATGGTGGGTGGAGAATGGTGGCAAGTCAGGTGAGGTGAGGGAGGGAGTGGCAGCCAGTGGCGGGCTGCCACTGCCACTGCCACTCAGCATATCAACTTAGTGGTTCGTTATGGTGAACATGAATGTAGATACTTATATATAACGTCTGTATATAGTGAATAAAAGTAAAAACAGTATGGTGGGAGGAGAATGTGGGCAAGTGAGGTGTTGAGGGAGGCAGTGAGTGGCTGGCTGGTACACTGCGGTCACTCCTCGTTACTTTTTGACTCATAATAGCAACTTAGTGGTTCGTTATAGTGAACAAAACATGCAGATACTTATATATAATCTGTACATATAGTGTAATAACCGACAAAGTATTATGTTTGATGAACATAATTGAATCAACAATATGTACACCATATTTTTGAGTACAGCGATGATTCACTCATTTTATTATATAAATATATCACAATACACACTATTGAATAATATTACAGCAAAAAACTATGAAAAATCAATCAGAGACATTTAAATAATTAGGTAATTATCTCTTTGTGGCAACGCCGGCCTGACAGCTGGCGAGCAACAGACCGCCTGGGACGCACGCTGAGTCTGCGCCTGTTTTTTGCCAGACTTCCTCGCTCTATAGCGGGCAATATATGCCACTTACGATTTTTTTATTATTTTTCCCCATGATCAGTGAATACAAATTAACAGGTTAGGAAGAAAAAATATATATTTTTTTGTATGCGCCTGTGGGTGTCAAATGTCAACAGCCATGCGCCATTTAAGGGTTAATATCCAACACTTCTATGGCATATATTTTTTAAATTGTGAATGACTTAGGAAAATTATAACCAATATTTACTTACATTTGAAAGTTCTGATAACTTGCACTGAAATAATGGAATGCCTCTTTCTGGGGAAAAGGGTCTCAGGGACTTGCAGTAGCTACCAGAACTGAGAGTTCCACACATTCCAGTTACATCAGCCCTTATAAGCCCTCAAAAGTCTACTGGAAACCAAAGGCCAAAATCTTGAACCATCGCAGACGTGCAGGGGATTCACGATCACTTTCACCGAAGAATTAAACCCCAATAAAGGAAATGAAGCAAAACAGACAAATGCAAAGTTGAAAGAAGGCAAACAAACATTGCAGCAAACTATTCGACAAACAATCCGCCCAGTAGTTTGGTCTTACATCCCCTAGTAACAGCTACTCATCACCAGGTGGCAGCACCACGGAAACTACTGGCTTTCCCCTATCATCATTCCTGTCCTAAGTCAGTAAGAAACCAACCAACTAATGGGGAGATTCACCCTCTGTCGCCAGAGGGTGTGGATGTCGAACTCTGGCTGCCTGTAGCTGTTTGTCGCTGCTTAGTGGTGGCTGCCCGTTAGTGTGGAGCGCCTGCTGGCCGGGGCAGCGGTTAGCAATATGGCGGCGGCTAGTAGTGGCCGCATCCGCCGTGTAAATACTGTCCAATTAGATTTTTCTGCTACGGTGAATTGGGAACATGTGGCGGTTGCACTTTTGGATGCATTTGACTTGAAGATTCCGGATCTCCTCGGCCTTGAGAAGTTTTCCCCCACACGTGTGGTGGTGACGTTTGCCACGTTACCGGCGGTGACATAACCACGTTTGTTGGCTGTGTGCAGTTTGTGGAGCGTTGGAATGAGCGAACGGTTCCCCTCCCTGGTACAGCTCTATCAGTGGCCGTCTCTTATCTGTGGGCCCCCTGACCTTTGTGAGTGTGCACAGGATGCATGTGACTTTTCCAGAAGCGGAGCTTGGCTCGGTGTTTGCGAGGTTTGGTATGGTGCTACGGCAGCTGCAGGGTCTCCATCTGGGTACTCGTACGCTGCAGATGTGTCTCACAGGGTCCATCCCTTCCAAGCTTTTATGTTGTGTTTATCTCCATGTTTTTTATCATGGTCAGGCCCTCACTTGCTTCCAGTCTGGGGAGAAAGGCCACAATGCGGCCTGGTGTGATGTTCCTCGCATGGAAGCCGCTTCTGTTTTTCGGGAGGAGGATTTCCCTCCCAACCCCCTAGGTGTGTGGACTGCCTCCCCGGAGGGTCCTCATCCTGGGGGCTTGCCTGGTGGTGTACCTGCGGCGGATGTGCCTGCTATTCCATCTGTGCCTGGGGTGTTTCCTGTGCTGGCTTCGGTGGAGGACATGGCTGCCCCTGCTTCACGTCTTCAGCTTCCGGTGTAGGCGGAGGAGCATCAGGTTCCTGGTTCTTCCGTGGTGGGGGTGTGCTTCCTGCAGATGGGGGTGTCGTCGTCTCCCCTGTGGTTATCCTCGATGGTGGCGGCGTTCCTGATGCCTGTGTTGCACGGCCACCTTTTGCCCCTCTTGGCAGTGTGTTCCGTGAGGGGGCAGTGTGCTCCCCTGCCCCTCACCAGAAGTGCACTTCAGGGGTGGGGGCGGGGGGCTCGTGCAGTAGGGAGCCCCCTGGCAAGCGGGTTGAGGCTTCGCAAAGGCTTGGCCTCGGATGGTGCCCCCTCCCTTCCTCCTAATTCTCCTGCATCTGCTGAGGATTCTGGAGGTGATGTGGTGCCTGATAGTGGCGGACTTTCCTTGATGATGGTGGGCTTGAGTGGTACCAGGACGGTGGTGGCAGGGTCTCGGCAGGCTTTACCGGGTGATGCCGGCACCGTTCGCTTCCTGAAGGTCCGAGGCCCGGAGTTTCTGTGGATTCCTCCTCTGTGGAGCAGCAGGCATTGGCCCTCGCGTTGCAGACCCTGACTCTGCAGTGAGTGCCGGTGTTACCCCTGGTGGGCCTGTGGGGTTAGGGGGTCCTTGATGGGTTTCAATGGCACCTGCTTTTGTTTGCGCGTCTTTGAATGTACGTGGTCTGAATGCGCTTGCGGTCCAGTTGGGCCTTGTGGATGTGCTTCGGGAGCAGCGTGTGGATGTGGCGCTGATCCAGGAGCACATTGTTTGGGATGTGTCTGTTCTGCCAGGGTTGTGTGCTGATTTTCAAATTGTGTTGATCTCGCTGAGAACGTCCTTTGGGGGGACGCTCATGTTATTTTCACGGAGGGCTTCTATTTCCGTGCTTCACACGGAAATGGATGAAGATGGGTGGGTCTTATTTGTATGGGCAGAGTTTTGGGGGGTTGGAATTCTGTTCTTGACGGTGTACTGGGGTGGCACATCGTTGGGACCAGGAACTATTTTTTCGGGAGGGGCTACTGCCCTTCCTCTGGCATGATACGAGGGATTTGATCTTTCATGGGGATTTTAATTGTGTCACGAGTGTGCGGAATATTTCTAGTGCCCACCCGCAGAATGTTTCGGCCGCTTTGCGTGAGATTTTGCGTTCATGCGGGTTTCACGATACTGCCGTTTTGTGTGGCAGCCCACTGGAGAATACCTTCGCTGCGTGTCGGGCATGCTCTTGGATAGATAGGTTCTATGTTTCACGTGGGAAGTGTTCTGTGTTGGACTTTCGCACGGTCCCGGTGGCTTTGTCTGATCATTGTTTGGTGGTGGTCCAGGTTGGTGTCTGGATACAGGTCTGGGTTGGTAGAAACTTAATTGTCGGTTGTTATGCTGTCCGTGTATATGTGCCCAGTTTTTTGTCTGGTTGGTTGGGATCCTTGCCTGGAGGGCTGCCTTCTCTTCTCTCTTCGTTTGGTGGAAGTGGTGTAAGGTGAAGTGTTGGAGGTTTTTTGTCGCTAAGCAGGAGACAGCCAGGAGGTTAGGCCTGCTGCGGGTTGCTTCAGGTTCGACTGTCTAGTGTGTATGTGCAGTTGAATGCTGGGGTTGACTGCTTTGGGGAGATTTTTTAGTGTAAGGAGCGTATTTGTAGGTTGCATACAGAGTTGGCTGAAGGTGTTCGGGTGCGTGCTCGTGTGGCTGAGCGTGTGGATGGGGAGATGCTCTTTCCCCTTTCTTTTAGGGTGGGAGAAGGCTGCGAGGGATTCTGTTCTTCTTACGGGCCTTCGCCAGCCTGATGGTTCTGTTTTTTCTTGCATGGAGGGGGTTCTGCTTTACATGCGGCGGTAATTGAAGGCTCTCTATGGGGCGGTGCAAGGGGATGGTGTGCTCGCAGACTTTTTTTTGGATGGGTGTACCCTGGTTTGTCAGAGGCGGAGTGTGCCCGCTTGGTGAGAGATGTTTCGTTGGGGGAACTCCTGGATGTGGTCCTGTCGTTTCGTATGGGAAAGGTGCTCGGTGTGGATGGCCTTCCCATTGAGTTCTATATTACCTTTTGGGATGTGTTGGGGGACGTCCTTTTGGAGGTGGGGCAGGCTTATCTGCAGGTGGGTGCCCTGCCTGACTCCTATTGTGACGGGGACGGGCGGCTGCTCCCGAAGCCGAGCGATTTGCAGGTTTTTTTTTAATTGGAGGCCTATTACGCTCTTCAATGTTGATTATAAGATTTTGTCTAAGGTTTTAGCGTGTCGCTGTGGCGTTGTCGGGCGTCGGTGGTCTCTGTAGAGCAGTTTTGTGGTGTTCCTGGTCGTGCCCTTGTGAATTGCAATTCTTTGATTCGTGACGTGCTTCTGTACACGTCCGAGTATCGCTTTTCAGCGGCGATGATCAGCTTGGACTGGTCGAAGGCCTTCAATCAAGTGTCGTTGACGTTTGAGTTCCGTGCGATAAAGCGGTTTGGGTTTCCATCGATGTATGTGGATTGGGTGCGCATGTTGTATGCCAGGTGTCACAGTCGCATTTGTGTGAATGGGTTTTTTAGTTCCTTTTTTTTATTTGCCGTTCTGTGCATCAGGGGTGCCCCATGTCTATGCTCTTGTATGTGATGTTTCAAGAACGTCTTTTTCGGGCGGTCAAGGCTTGTTCCTTGATTGTGCCTCCTCTTCTGCCTTCCGTCTTCGGCAGCCTATTTGCGGGTATGCTGACGATACCGTTTGGTTTTGGCTACAGTGGGTTCGGTTGGTGCTGTTCAGGACGTTCTCCTGCGGTTTGAATCTGCCACGGGGGCAAATCCTGCAAAGTTGGGTTTGATGAGTATCAGTGAGTGGGCCTCCCGCCTGGTGTAAGGTGGGTCGGGGTTTCCGGTGGTCTCGTCGCTTCGGGTTTTTGGGGTTACCTGGTTTGCCTCTTATGACTGTTCCTTGGAGTAGAATTTAGGAGCTGTCTCTCATTCAGTTGGGGTTGCGGTTGGGTTATTGTCGTGTCGTCAGTTGACGATCTACCAGCGGGCGTTGGTTGTTGTGTGTAAGGTTCTGTTGCGAGTGTGGTTGATGGCTCGGTGCTTTCCTTTGGATCGCCGGAAGGCCTTGGATCTGGAGAGGCTGGTGTACAGGTATGTGTGGTGTGGTCATAATCAGCCGGTATGTCATTCGACGCTGGTGTTAGGGGTGAGGGAGGGAGGTGTTGGTATTCCCGACGTCTTTACTAAGGCCAGGGCCCTCTTCTGGGCCTCGCTGTGTCAGGGGCTGGTTCTGGGCGGGAGGGGGGGGGGGTTTAATGCGCTTGTAACAAACTAGGCTGGTTGTAAGAATTTTCCAGAATGTTTTATCTACAAGGGAGAATGGGAAGCGGGACACGCGTGGTGACCCGGGACCTGACCCCAGGGAATTCGCGGTGAAAATAATTGACGCCTTATTCATAGTTTCGTATAATGAATCATCCTATAGTATTCAGTAATTTGGAGACAATAGTCTTTATTCAGGTTGCATTCAAATTGTATTATATAGTTATAATATCAAGAGTATTCCAATTATTGAGTTAAGTCACCATCAGTGACGTCACGAATCAGATCTAAGTTGTAAGGCGGAGTGACCGGCGGTCATAGGTCATCAGAGTTGACATGTCCACTATTTCTCAAAGGTCAAATAGCCATGTGGTGATCGGGAACAGCTCTGCCATTAGATGCTTGTGTAATTTAACTTCAGTAAAATAATTCAACCAGTCTGGATCAATTAAGTACAACAGAGGTTAATTGTTATAACTTAAACCTTGCTAAGTAACTTGGTAAGCGATGCGGAACAATACAATGCTCTAGTCTGGGGAAGACCAGAGAGAGGACAATTAGTGTGGTTTGAGAAACAACTCGAGCAGGTGGCCTTACCATCATCGGCCTCCCTACAGCACGAACATCTAGCTGGTCGCCCAAGGTAGAGTTGCTTTATGAGTTCTTATAGGGATAGTCAATTCATTGCCGTTCAGGTCAAGTAGGGAGTGTTAACGTGACAGGGAGTGATAACCATTTAGATTTTGTTTTAGTTTTTCTTTTAATAAATTAATAGCTAGTAAATTTGCATTTTCATTATTTCCATGTGTATGTTATATATGTATATGAATTTGTCCTGGTTACGTGGTCCCTACGAGGCAGAGTTGAATTGGGCGCCGATTCTAACATCGAATCGGAATTCATCATTCCCGTTTAATTAATTCCACACTCAAGTTCCCAAGGTCATATATTACTAGTGGAGATCAAGCCCCAAGGTTGATTAATTAGCATGATCGATCCAGACCTCGATCATTGCTCAGTGTTACTGGTCTGGTGGTGGTGGCGGAGGCGACTCTAGGGTTTTGCTCAAAGCCTAGGTCACGTCATACGGGTTGTAGAATCCTAAGTCGGTCAATCGTCTTAGGACCACGTGGCGTGGAGTCAGCTTCAGTAAAAGTTTTGGAGACCTTTGTAGAGAATAAAAAGTAAGAATACGGGCAGAGGGGGAAAAGGTAGGAAAGCGCATATCGGAACACCCTCCCAGTGTTACAATGGTGCACAGCGGTGGTTTCAACAATTTTGTTTGAAATTGTTGAAAGGCTCACGCGTCTAGCCATTCGAACACGTGCGTGGATGCTAAGGAGACAGCCGCGGGCCAGGATTAGCAGTGCGCCTCACAACAGTGCGTTTGACTGGGGATTGGCGAATCTTGGGTCATGCGGGCTATGATTAAGGTTTAGTTAGTAAGATTAGGCTGTTAAGATTTATTGAAAAGGAGACCGCTCCAAGTTGATTGGACTGGGTACCATACTCGACCCATTGCAATTAATTCAGAGGTGTTGGGAGCCGCCATACTCTCAACAGCAGTTCCTTGTGGGCTGTCTGGGCGGATATATCTGTGGGACGCCAGGAGATAGATCCGAGGGCGTTGTTAGACGACCCAAAACGCTAGGGAAAACGTAAATCCGTGAAGGGCATTGCGGCCTCCGAGGGACGGACTAGTAACCTACCTAGCAGCGATTCAACAACTAAGTGATCGCACACTTAGTGGAGGTTGAGTCGTCCCTAGTCTTAATTGTTGCTGAAAGCTGCATGTCGCTCTGTTAGAATCTAGATGGTCAAGACCCCTAGGATAGGTGTGGTACGGCGGGCCGGTAGGAGCAATTATAAGATTAAGTCGAGTGTATATTTGAATTAAGTATACTTAAATTTATAAAGTAATTCCTGTTATTTGCGTTGTTCTAGAGATTAATTTTTTTTCCCCTAAATTCAATCCCCGGTTAAATATTTTTCCCAAGTGTTAGTATTTTCTTATGTATTAGGCTAAGTGTGTACATTAAGTTTTGCTATTCCCTGTTGTATTAGTCTAAGTCAGAGGCGTTGTTTCTAGAGCGTAGTTAATCCTCTGGACTTAGGGCTATATGTCGGTCACTATAGTTAGTGCAGGAATTGTTAAGGGATAGTAATTTTCGTTGTAAATGTTTAATAGAGTTTGGGAAATATTTCTCAGTATTTCGGGATAAGTTTTCGGCTAAGTCAACGTCGGAAAGTCGTTAACTGTAATTTTGTATTCGCGGGTCACGTATATGATCTGGGTATCATTAGGATTCCCAAGTCGATGCAGATGATATTTTTTGTAGTTTTACCAGTAAGACGGTAGAATTGCGTTTTTAGACTTAGAATTTTTTTGTAGAAACGTAGGTGGAAAATTTTCTTAGTCCAGCTTGGGCTAGAATCTGACTTTTTGGCGAAAATTCGAATTTTCATGTTTCGTGTATATTCTAGGGTCAGTATTACCCTCTAGTGTGCGCAAGGGACGTAATTCTGTTCTTCAGCATTAAACAGTGATAATTACATTTTTGTCGAATTTAAGTATTTTTCGAGGAAATCATGTTGTAATTTTGTCAGAGTCCACTTGAGGTGAAAATCTCGGATTTTGACAAAAATTCGAATTAATGAGTGTTGAAACCGCCCGATGTGTCAGCATTGTTCTGTATACAACGTCAGTAGTAAATAATAACTTATTTATATCTGGGAACGAGAAACCCAATTTTTTGCGATTTAAAGGAGTTTTGTGATATTTGGGGTGATAGAATTTTTTCCGTCGGAGTCAGAAAAATTGGCAGTGTCCAACATTGAGTAAAAACGCAGTTTTTGGTGTAAAATCAAATTTTGGTAAGCAAATATATGTCCTGGGTGTCTATATTAATCGCTAGAGCGGTTTATTAACGTAAAACTAGTTATTTTCCTTCAGAACAAAAATTTTGATTTTTCAGCGTTTAAGCGAAAAAGCGCGGAACTTAGTTTTTTTTTTCAGCACAGCTGGTCCCGCTCCACCAGTCATCAGTGGCCACGCTGCTCACTTCAAGTGCGTTTAGTGTTAAAGTACAGTAAATATTCTTTATTAATCCATCACGAGTGCTGCGCGTTAGCTGCGTTATCATTTAAATTGTTTTATATAAATTAGATTCTTTAATTTTTTTAACGTTAAGGACTTAGGTTAGGTTGGGGTTCGGACTGAGGTACGGTGTGGGTGGCCTTGGGTTGAGGTATGGTGTGGGTGGCCTCGGGTTGGGGTGTGGATGGAGGTTGGGGTTGAGCTAGGTATGGTGTGGGTGGCCTCGGGTTGGGGTGTGGATTGTGGTTGGGGTTGGGGCTGAGGTATGGTGTGGGTGGCCTGGGGTTGTGGTGTGGATGGAGGTTGGGGTTGAGGTATGGTGTGGGTGGCCTCGGGTTGGGATGGGTATGGGGTGGCCTGGGATTGCAATGGGTATGGGGTGGCCTGGGGTTGGAATGGGTATGGGGTGGCCTGGGGTTGGAATGGGTATGGGGTGGCCGGGTTGGGGAATGGTATGGAGTGGCCTGGGGTTGGAATGTGTATGGAGTGGCCTGGGGTTGGAATGGGTATGGGTGGCCTGGGTTGGAATGGGTATGGGTGGCCTGGGGTTGGAATGGGTATGGGGTGGCCTGGGGTTGGAATGGGTATGGGGTGGCCTGGGGTTGGAATGGGTATGGATGGCCTGGGGTTGGGGGAATGGTATGGAATTGGATGGGGTATGGGAATGGAGGAGGGTTGGTATGGGAATTGAGGATGGGGTTGTATGGGAATGAGGATGGGGTTGGTATGGGAATTGAGATGGGGTTGGTATGGAATTGAGGATGGGGTTGGTATGGGGATTGAGGATGGGGTTGGTATGGGGATTGAGGATGGGGTTGGTATGGGAGGTGGGGTTGGGGTTGTTGTAGTGACGGATGAGGTGTACCTAGGTGTTGTGGTATTGGTGTTATGTGGGTAGTCCTGCTGTTGGTGTGGTTGTTCCTGTTCCTGTTGAACAGGTTGCTGTTCTCTACCGAGCGAAGTGGGACGTCCTACCGTACTAACTGAAGCCCCCTGTCTGCCCTGTTGGCATGGCGTCGATGTTATTTGTGGGGGACCCAGACGGCTCCCCCACTCTTGGGACGAATCCTCGCAAGACTCCCCACTCATGTCAATAATCGTATCTCTACTGGGATGGAAAGATACCCTCGCCTGCCCAGTCCCATGCAGAACCCGTGAACTCGTCGCTTCAGTCCCACTGACCCCACCTGTGACGTCAGCTGAGCTACCTGAGCGGTCCCCAGTGGTGTCGGAAGAGGTGCTGTCCTCTACACTTCCACTCCCACTGGTCCCCACTGACTGGTCACTGTCTGGGTTAAACATTTCCTGAGGTTTCTGGTGTGCCACGTCTCTTGTAACTACCCTTTAGTACACCCTCGACCCGGACTCACTACAACCGTGATCTTACACAAATAATAAAAAAAAAACACAACTCTTTTCCAAGAAAAAACTACTAAATTCCCAAAATAGGAATACACCGATTTATCGAGAGGATCGCTGAAGTGAATTCGATGAATGAGTGTCTGCCCCGCACTCGTGTCTGACCGTGAAATATCCCGCAGTTCTATTGCTGAAACCTAAGTCCTTAACGTTAAAAAAATTAAAGAATCTAATTTATATAAAACAATTTAAATGATAACGCAGCTAACGCGCAGCACTCGTGATGGATTAATAAAGAATATTTACTGTACTTTAACACTAAACGCATTTGAAGTGAGCAGCGTGGCCACTGATGACTGATGGAGCGGGACCAGCTGTGCTGAAAAAAAAACTAAGTTCCGCGCTTTTTCGCTTAAATGCAGAAAAATCAAAATTTTTGTTCTGAAGGAAAATAACTAGTTTTTCGTTAATAAACCGCTCTAGCGATTAATATAGACACCCAGGACATATATTTGCTTACCAAAATTTGAATTTACACCAAAAACTGCGTTTTTACTCAATGTTGGACTCTGCCAATTTTTCTGACTCCGAGGGAAAAAATTCTATCACCCCAAATATCACAAAACTCCTTTAATTCGCAAAAATTGGGTTTCTCGTTCCCAGATATAAATAAGTTATTATTTACTACTGACGTTGTATACAGAACAATGCTGACACATCGGGCGGTTTCAACACTCATTAATTCGAATTTTCGTCAAAATGCGAGATTTTCACCTCAAGTGGATTCTGACAAAATTACAACACGATTTCTCGAAAAATACTTAAATTCGACAAAAATGTAATTATCACTGTTTAATGCTTAAGAACAGAATTACATCCCTTGCGCACACTAGAGGGTAATACTGACCCTAGAATATACACGAAACATGAAAATTCGAATTTTCGCCAAAAAGTCATATTCCTAGCCCAAGCTGGATTTTTGAAAATTTTCCACCTACGTTTCTACAAAAAATTCTAAGTCTAAAAAACGCAATTCTACCATCTTACTGGTAAAACTAGAAAAAAATATCATCCTCATCGACTTGGGAATCCTAATGATACCCAGATCATGTACGTGACCCGCGAATACAAAATTACAGTTAACGACTTTCCGACGTTGACTTAGCCGAAAACTTATCCCGAAATACTGAGAAATATTTCCCAAATTCTATTAAACATTTACAACGAAAATTACTATCCCTTAACAATTCCTGCACTAACAATAGTGACCGACATATAGCCCTAAGTCCAGAGGATTAACTACGCTCTAGAAACAACGCCTCTGACTTAGACTAATACAACAGGGAATAGCAAAACTTAATGTACGCACTTAGCCTAATACATAAGAAAATACAAACACTTGGGAAAATATTTAACCGGGGATTGAATTTAGGGGAAAAAAAATTAATCTCTAGAACAACGCAAATAACAGGAATTACTTTATAAATTTAAGTATACTTAATTCAAATATACACTCGACTTAATCTTATAATTGCTCCTACCAGACCGCCGTACCACGCCTAGCCAAGGGGTCTCGACCATCTAGGTTCTAACAGAGAGACACGCAGCTTTCAGCAACAATTAAGACTAGGGACGACTCAACCTCCACTAAGTGTGCGATCACTTAGTTGTTGAATCGCTGCTAGGTAGGTTACTAGTCCGTCCCTCGGAGGCTGCAACGCCCTTCACGGATTTACGTTTTCCCTAGCGTTTTGGGCCGTCTAACAACGCCCTTGGATCTATCTCCTGGCGTCCCACGGATATATCCGCCCAGACAGCCCACAAGGAAACTGCTGTTGAGAGTATGGCGGCTCCCAACACCTCTGAATTAATTGCAATGGGTCGAGTATGGTACCCAGTCCAATCAACTCGGAGCGGTCTCCTTTTCAATAAATCTTAACAGCCTAATCTTACTAACTAAACCTTAATCATATCAGCCCGCATGACCCAAGATTCGCCAATCCCCACTCAAAACGCACTGTTGTGAGGCGCACTGCTAATCCTGGCCCGCGGCTGTCTCCTTAGCATCTACGCACATGTTCGAATGGCTAGACGCGTGAGCCTTTCAACAATTTCAAACAAAATTGTTGAAACCACCGCTGTGCACCATTGTAACACTGGGAGGGTGTTCCGATATGCGCTTTCCTACCTTTTCCCCCTCTACCCGTATTCTTACTTTTTATTCTCTACAAAGGTCTCCAAAACTTTTACTGAAGCCGACTCCATGCCACGTGGTCCTAAGACGATTGACTGACTTAGGATTCTACAACCCGTATTACGTGACCTAGGCTTTGAGCAAAACCCTAGAGTCGCCTCTGCCGCCACCACCAGACCAGTAACACTGAGCAATGATCGAGGTCTGGATCGATCATGCTAATTAATCAACCTTGGGGCTTGATCCCCACTAGTAATATATGACCTTGGGAACTTGAGTGTGGAATTAATTAAATGGGAATGATGAATTCCGATTCGATGTTAGAATCGGCGCCCAATTCAACTCTGCCTCGTTGGGACCACGTAACCAGGACAAATTTCATATACATATAACATACACATGGAAATAATGAAAATGCAAATTTACTAGCTATTAATTTATTAAAGAAAAACTAAAACAAATCTAAATGGTTATCACTCCCTCTCACGATAACACTCCTTACTTGACCTGAACGGCAATGAATTGACTATCCCTATAAGAACTCATAAAGCAACTCTACCTTTGGGGACCAGCTAGATGTTCGTGCTGTCGGGAGGCCGATGATGGTAAGACCACCTGCCCGAGTTGTTTCTCAAACCACACTAATTGTCCTCTCTCTGGTCTTCCCCAGACTAGAGCATTGTATTGTTCCGCATCGCTTACCAAGTTACTTAGCAAGGTTTAATTTATAACAACTAACCTCTGTTGTACTTAATTGATCCAGACTGGTTGAATTATTTTACTGAAGTTAAATTACACAAGCATCTAACGGCAGAGCTGTTACCGATCACCACATGGCTATTTGACCTTTGAGAAATAGTGGACATGTCAACTCTGATGACCTATGACCGCCGGTCACTCCGCCTTACAACTTAGATCTGATTCGTGAGGTCACTGATGGTGACTTAACTCAATAATTAGAATACTCTTGATATTATAACTATATAATACAATTTGAATGCAACCTGAATAAAGACTATTTATTCTAAATTACTGAATACTATAGGATGATTCATTATACGAAACTATGAATAAGGCGTCAATTATTTTCACCGCGAATTCCCTGGGGTCAGGTCCCGGGTCACCACGCGGGTCCCGCTTCCATTCTCCTTGTAGATAAAACATTCTGGAAAATTCTTACAACCAGCCTAGTTTGTTACAAGCGCATTAACCCCCCAAAGAACCAGCCCCTGACACAGCGAGACCCAGAAGAGGCCCCTGGCCTTAGTAAAGACGTCGGGAAATACCAACACCTCCCTCCCTCACCCCTAACACCTAGCTTAATCGTCATAAAAACTCTACAGCGTGTATCTATTCACTGCACCAATGCGGTTATATCATTAAATACTGTGGCTAATCTCATCAGGAGAGAGATAATCTGGCAACTGGTCAGTTGGGCATCAGTTCTCAATTTGGATAGTTATTACTTATTATAGTTATTACTAGTTATTAGTAATAACTAGTTATAATTAGTTATAACTAGTTATTTACTAGTTATTACTTATTATTAGTAATAATTAGTTATAATTAGTTATAACTAGTTATTACTAGTTATTACTAGTTATTACAGTTATTATTATAATAATAATTATAGTTAATAAATGGATAATTATTAGTTACAAACATCAGTTATTAAGTGTTTGTAGAGTGTAAATTGGTCAATTGCATGCTTTTTATGACCTTAATATGTCCATATAAATTGTTAATCGTTATGTAGAGGGGGAAAATCAAGTGAGCATCTATCTTAATCTTTACCATTTATTCTGAATATATGTACAAATACCTGTATATATATATATATATATATATATATATATATATATATATATATATATATATATATATATATATATATGAATGAAAACTCACACCCAAAAGTGACTCGAACCCATACTCCCAGGAGCAACGCAACTGTTAACTACAGGGCGCCTTAATCCACTTGACCATCACGGCCGTCAAAAGGAAGTGATAGCCAGGGCTATAGCCTTGGCTATCACTTCCTTTTGACGGCCGTGATGGTCAAGTGGATTAAGGCGCCCTGTAGTTACCAGTTGCGTTGCTCCTGGGAGTATGGGTTCGAGTCACTTCTGAGGTGTGAGTTTTCATTCGCATATAGTCCTGGGGACCATTCAGGCTTGTTCGCATTTGTGTTCCTCACGTGTGCACAAAGAATGAGGTGATTTGGTGAAATGCTATGCCCAAGATTACCATCCGAGTTGCCGTCGGGAAAGTGGCTCAAATAGCCTTGGCTATCACTTCCTTTTGACGTCCGTGATGGTCAAGTGGATTAAGGCGCCCTGTAGTTACCAGTTGCGTTGCTCCTGGGAGTATGGGTTCGAGTCACTTCTGGGGTGTGAGTTTTCATTCGCATATAGTCCTGGGGACCATTCAGGCTTGTTCGCATATATATTATATATATACATATATATATATATATATATATATATATACAGGGTATTGAAATGGAAGTGATTGTAGAAAGCCTATTGGTCCATATTTCTTGATGCTTCTATATTGGAGCGGAGTCTTGAGGTGGGTAGAATGTAGTTGTGCATTAATTGGCTGTTGATTGCTGGTGTTGACTTCTTAATGTGTAGTGCCTCGCAAACGTCAAGCCGCCTGCTATCGCTGTATCTATCGATGATTTGTGTGTTGTTTACTAGGATTTCTCTGGCGATGGTTTGGTTGTGGGAAGAGATTATATGTTCCTTAATGGAGCCCTGTTGTTTATACATCATAAGAAGGAAAGTGAAAAGCCATGCAACCTCTGAAGAGACAACTAACACAACACCTATACCCCCTATTAGACTATTTTACAGGAACTTCTTTTCCACAGCTCATAAAACGGAGGAAAGGGTCCTGAAAGATATTGTTAATAGAAACGTTATCCCTACAGACAAAAATCAGAGGATACAACTGACGATTTACTATAAAACCAGAAAAACGGCCAGCCTACTCATGAGAAACTCTCCAGACACAAAACAGAACGCTTTAAAAGAGACTAACGTCGTCTATGCCTTCAAATGCCCACTTGGGGACTGTAAGCTCCAAAAAACCCAGTATATAGGCAAGACAACAACATCTCTTTCTAGGCGTTTAACGATGCATAAGCAACAGGGCTCCATTAAGGAACATATAATCTCTTCCCACAACCAAACCATCGCCAGAGAAATCCTAGTAAACAACACAGAAATCATCGATAGATACAGCGATAGCAGGCGGCTTGACGTTTGCGAGGCACTACACATCAAGAAGTCAACACCAGCAATCAACAGCCAATTATTGCACAACTATATTCTACCCACCTCAAGACTCCGCTCCAATATAGAAGCATCAAGAAATATGGACCAATAGGCTTTCTACAAACACTTCTATTCAATATCCATTGTTTCGTGTTCTGTCTTGTGTTGATGAAATTAATACCCTATTAATACTCTTGTTCTGTCTTGTGTTGATGAAATTAATACCCTATTAATACCACATTTTGTTCTGTCTTGTGTTAATGCCACATCACCCCTTCCACCTCACTCAAATGTAGATATAAATCGGAGATACGTAAGTTCTATTCAGTTGTGTATTTGTGAACTAAAGTCTTTGAAAATGTAATAAGTTTTACGAAACGCGCCCGTGTCGCGTCAGACTAGAAATAAAAATGAATTTTGGAGAATTGATTTTTTATTTACCTCCAACAGTGAAGCGTAATGTACGAAAGATTGAGAAAATTCGTGTTAGAATTATTAATCTTACTTTTTCGGTCATATTTAATAATATATATATATATATATATATATATATATATATATATATATATATATATATATATATATATATATATATATATATATATATATATATATATATATATATATATGTATATATATATATGTCGTACCTAGTAGCCAGAACGCACTTCTCAGCATACTATGCAAGGCCCGATTTGCCTAATAAGCCAAGTTTTCCTGAGTTAATATATTTTCTCTAATTTTTTCTTATGAAATGATAAAGCTACACATTTCATTACATATGAGGTCAATTTTTTTAATTGGAGTAAAATTAATGTAGATATATGACCAAACCTAACCAACCCTACCTAACTTAACCTAACCTATCTTTATAGGTTAGGTAGCCGAAAATTTAGGTTAGGTTAAGTTAGGCAGGTTAGGTAGTCGAAAAACAATTTATTCATAAAAACTTGGCTTATTAGGCAAATCGGGCCTTGCATAGTAGGCTGAGAAGTGCGTTCTGGCTACTAGGTACGACATATATATATATACATATATATATATATATATATATATATATATATATATATATATATATATATATATATATATATATATATATATAATTCATCTGTATAAATTATCAATTGCTATCACATTTATCATTAATTTATCATAAGTGCTTGCATATTTGCATATAATATCTTGCTTGTATCATATAACTAGTTGTTATAATTACTAGACATGATCTCAGTTATTAGCTATGCAGTTTAAGAGCGAGGTTAGACTGTGTAGTGTTGAGAACTTTTGATACTAAAAGAGAACCAGTATTTAGAGTCACTGAACTGTGTTTTATCATTTCATCCATTGTAAACTACAATGCTGAAGTGTTTTAAATGCCAACAGGTACATTGTGTTTCTTCCATCACTATCCTGGTGTTAATAAGTAAAGTCCACATAGCATCCTAAGACAGGAGGATTGCCAGGACTTTGTATAAGCTAAGGAATTATAAGTTCATTTATTTTGCATTCTTATTTTAAAGTATCATTTATTAAGTTCCAGTCCAATTAATTTCCTCATTTAAGTCCCACATAAATGAGACTTTAGCCTTCAACGTGTGACATATCACACATGTGTGACATGTGTGGCATGAAAGAGTAATGCCACAACAGATCACATTATTCCAGCATTATGTATATGGAACCTGTTGAAGTCTCCTTCATAATACTGGTGTATATTTATTCAACGTCCTTTTTTTTATTTTTAACATTAAACCAATAAACAAAGAAATTACAATAGCGTAATATTACAAAAAGGAAATAATTTACAACAATGCAGGATGTGACCTAGCGTTCTAGAGCGTTTGGGACTCACCAGAATGATGGTTCAAATTTCCACATTTCTCCAAATGATTCTCATTCAATCGGTGTCATGCATGAGAAAAATACTCACTTTCATGGCCTTGTGGAAGACTTTACCAGTGTTGTTGAAGCAACCGTCCTTTCTCTGATTAGACTGAAGCCAAGTGCTTGTTTGGTTCAAATCATTCTTGTCAATCTGCAATTACCAACAGCAATCAGATTCAGGAAGTAGTATACAGTATACACCAAATAAAACATGAGTAAGAAAGTTATTGCTATTTGCTTCAACGATAATTAGCAGCGTTTGGGTGCTTAATTGATAGTATTACCACAGCTCATAGCAGCTCAGTAATTAGATCTCAAGAACAAATACCAAACCCAAACATTTGAAAATGAAAAATCCCTGATGTATGGGTCGGTCCTGGACCATTATGTGTGATGGTCCACGACGGATCGAAACGTCGTCGTGTTTTAATTTTTACATATGTGGGCTGGGTGTCAGGTGTGTGGGCTGGGTGTCAGGTGTGTGGGCTGGGTTTCAGGTGTTTGGGCTGGGTATCAGGGGTGTGGGCTGGGTATCAGAGGTGTGGGCTGGGTATCAGGGGTGTGGGCTGGGTTTTAGGTGTGTGGGCTGGGTGTCAGGTGTGTGGGCTGGGTATCAAGGGTGTGGGCTGGGTTTCAGGTGTGTGGGCTGGGTATCAGGTGTGTGGGCTGGGTTTCAGGTGTGTGGGCTGGGTGTCAGGTGTGTGGGCTGGGTGTCAGGTGTGTGGGCTGGGTATCAGGGGTGTGGGCTGGGTATCAGGGGTGTTGGGCTGGGTGTCAGGTGTGTGGGCTAGGTATCAAGGGTGTGGGCTGGGTTTCAGGTGTGTGGGCTGGGTATCAGGTGTGTGGGCTGGGTATCAGGTGTGTCGGCTGGGTATCAGGTGTGTGGGCTGGGTTTCAGGTGTGTGGGCTGGGTTTCAGGTGTGTGGGCTGGGTGTCAGGTGTGTGGGCTGGGTATCAGGTGTGTGGGCTGGATGTCAGGTGTGTGGGCTAGATATCAGGTGTGTGGGCTGGGTTTCAGGTGTGTGGGCTGGGTATCAGGTGTGTGGGCTGGGTATCAGGTGTGTCGGCAGGGTATCAGGTGTGTAGGCTGGGTATCAGGTGTGTGGGCTGGGTGTCAGGTGTGTGGGCTCGGTATCAGGTGTGTGGGCTGGGTTTCAGGTGTGTGGGCTTGGTATCAGGTGTGTGGGCTGGGTTTCAGGCGTGTGGGCTAAGTATCAGGTGTGTGGGCTGGGTATCAGGTGTGTCGGCTGGGTATCAGGTGTGTAGGCTGGGTATCAGGTGTGTGAGCTGGGTTTCAGGTGTGTGGGCTTGGTATCAGGTGTGTGGGCTGGGTTTCAGGTGTGTGGGCTGGGTATCAGGTGTGTCGGCTGGGTATCAGGTGTGTAGGCTGGGTATCGGGTGTGTGGGCTGGGTATCAGGTGTGTGAGCTGGGTATCAGGTGTGTCGGCTATGTGTCAGGTGTGTGGGCTGGGTGTCAGGTGTGTACTCACCTAGTTGTGCTTGCGGGGGTTGAGCTCGGGCTCTTTGGTTCCGCCTCTCAACCGTCAATCAACAGATGTACAGGTTACTGAGCCTATTGGCCTCTATCATATCTACACATTTAACTGTGTATGGAGTCAGCGTCCACCACATCACTTCCTAATGCATTCCATTTGTCAACCACTCAGACACTAAAAAAGTTCTTTCTAATATCTCTGTGGCTCATTTGGGCACTCAATTTCCACCTGTGTCTTCCTAGTGCGTGTGCCCCGTGTGTTAAATAGCCTGTCTATATCAACCCTGTCGATTCCCTTGAGAACCTTGAATGTGGTGATCATGTCCCCCAAACTCTTCTGTCTTCCAACGAAGTGAGATTTAATTCCCGTAGTCTCTCCTCGTTGCTCATACCTCTCAGCTCGGGTACTAGTCTGGTGGCAAACCTTTGAATCTTTTCCAGTTTAGTTGTATGCTTGACTAGATATGGACTCCATGCTGGAGCCGCATACTTCAGGATTGGTCTGACATATGTGGTATATAATGTTTTGAAAGATTCCTTACACAAGTTTCTAAAGGCCGTTCTTATGTTAGCCAACCTGGCATATGCTGCTGATGTTATCCTCTTGATATGAGCTTCAGGGGACAGGTCAGGCGTGATATCAACCCCCAGGTCTTTCTCTCTCTCTGACTCTTGAAGTATTTCATCTCCCAAATGGTACCTTGTATCTGGTCTCCTGCTTCCTACCCCTATCTTCATTACATTGCATTTGCTTGGGTTAAACTCTAACAGCCATTTGTTCGACCATTCCTGCAGCTTGTCCAGGTCTTCTTGAAGCCTCAAGCTGTCCTCCTCTGTCTTAATCCTCCTCATAATTTTGGCGTCGTCAGCAAACATTGAGAAGAATGAGTCTATACCTTCTGTGAGATCATTTACGTATATCAGAAACAGGATAGGCCCAAAAAATGAGCCCTGTGGGACTCCACTGGTGACTTCACGCCATTCTGAGGTCTCACCTCTCACTGTAACTTTCTGCTTCCTATTGCTTAGGTACTCCTTTATCCACTGGAGCGCCCTACCAGTTACTCCTGCCTGTTTCTCCAGCTTATGCATCAACCTTTTATGGGGTCCTGTGTCAAAGACTTTCCGACAGTCCAAAAATATGCAGTCCGCCCATCCTTCTCTTTCTTGCTAAATATTTGTCACCTGATCGTAGAATTCTATAAAGCCTGTAAGGCAAGATTCACCCTCCCTGAACCCATGTTCATGTGTTGTCATGAAGTCTCTTCTCTCTAGATGTGTTACTAGGTTTTTTCTCACAATCTTCTCCATCACCTTGCATGGTATACAAGTTAAGGACACTGACCTGTAGTTCAGTGCCTCTTGTCTGTCACCCTTTTTGTATATTGGTACTACATTAGCAGTCTTCCATATTTCTGGTAGGTCCCCCGTTTCCTGTGACCTACTATACACTATGGAGAGTGGCAAGCAAAGTGCTCCTGCACACTCTTTCAATACCCATGGTGAGATTCCGTCCAGCCCAACAGCTTTTCTCACATCCAGCTCCAATAGGTGCTTCTTGACATCATCTCTTGTAATTTCGAATCTATCCAAGGTCACCTGGTTTGCTGCCACCTCTTCTAGCGCCGTGACATCTCCCTGTTCTATTGTAAAGACCTCCTGAAACCTTTTGTTGAGTCTTCACACTCCTCTTTATCATTCTCTGTGTAACTGTCCTCGCCCACCCTAAGTTTCATCACCTGTTCCTTCACTGTTGTCTTCCTCCTGATGTGACTGTGTAGTAGCTTTGGTTCGGTCTTGGCTTTATTAGCTATATCATTTTCATACCTTTTCTCAGCTGCTCTTCTCACACTGACATACTCGTTCCTAGTATCTCTCTCTACTTTCTGGTGTTCTGTTATTACGGAAGTTCCTCCATGCCCCTTTGTTCAGCTCCTTTGCTTTCATACATTCCCTATTAAACCACGGATTCTTCCTTTGCTTCTCTGTTTTTTCCTGTCAGGCTGGGACAAACCTGCTTACAGCCTCCTGACATTTTTGGGTGACATAGTCCATCATGTCTTGTACTGACTTGGTTCCGAGTTCTGTGTCCCAATGTATATCCCATAGGAATTTATTCATCTCCTCATAGTTTCCCTTTCGGTACGCCAGCCCTTTGGTTCCCAGTTCTTGTTTGGGGGTGATAATTCCTAGCTCAACCAGGTACTCAAAGCTCAATACACTATGATCACTCATTCCCAATGGGGCTTCCAACTTAACTTCCCTTGTATCCGACTCATTTAGGGTAAATATCAGATCAAGCAAGGCTGGTTCATCCCCTCCTCTCATTCTTGTCGGTCCCTTGACGTGTTGACTTAGAAAGTTTCTTGTTGCCACATCCAGCAGCTTAGCTCTCCATGTGTCTGAGCCTCGATGTGGGTCTCTGTTCCCCCAATCTATCTTCCCATGGTTGAAGTCTCCCATGATTAGAAGTCTGGATTTGTTCCTGCTAGCCACAGAAGCTGCTCTCTCTATTATATTGATGGTGGCCAAGTTGTTTCTATCATATTTGTGTCTGAGTCTTCTGTCATTCGGTGGGGGGTTATATATGACTACTATTATAATTTTCTGTCCTGCAGTTGCTATGGTGCCTGATATGTAGTCACTGAAACCTTCACAGTTCTGAATTACCATCTCTTCGATACTCCAATCTTCTCTTAGTAGCAAAGCTACACCACCTCCTCCTCTCCCTTCTCTCTCTCTTTCCTCACTACATAGTAGCCCTGTGGAAACACTGTGTTTGTTATGATTTTCGTTAGCTTTGTTTCTGTGAGTGCTATTATGTCTGAGTTTTCTTCTAGCGCCCATTCTCCAAGTTCACTTGTTTTATTTGTAATCCCATCTATGTTAGTGTACATCGCCTTGAAACTCACTTTCTTCTGTTCATTTTCATGTCCCATTCTTGGCGAGTATTCTGCTGGAGTGGGAAGCTGTTCTGTGGGTGAGAAGATCTGTGAGGTGGTTTGCAGGGTCTCAGAGGATTTTGGGGTGGGGGGTGGGGGTTTAAGGGAATGGGCGACAGGTAGGGTTTGGGTTAAGGAGATAGGGGGACATGGAGGATACAGGGTGAGGAGGGATAGGGAGGGTATGGATGAAGGGGGAGGGGGGAAAGGTGGGAGGGGGGACATGATGGGAATGGGGATGGGGTGTCAGGGTCAGAATGGAGTGGGGGGGTTAGGGACTGTTGGGTGGGGGCAGGTAGGGTGAGGAAAAGGGAGGGGTTTCTATGCAGAGGGGGGTGGTGGTGTTGCCCTCCCCTCTGGTGTTGCTAGGATGCTGGTTTTGGGTTCCCCTCTTGTCTCTGGGACTGTTGTGTTGGGGGCTGTGATTTCCTGGTTTGTTTCTCTCTCCCTGCGCTTCCTCCTTGCCTCAGCTGCCCTGGCTCTCTCCTCCTTCGTCCTGTCCCTCTGCAGGAATACTTTTTTTGTATCCCTCCACATGCTGCAGACGACTCTTCCTTTCGAGAATATCCTCCTTCGTGGTTTCATTTGTAAACAGCACCTTTACAAGTCGGTTTCTGTCCTTGTTGTACCAGCCCAGCCTGAAAACCTTCTCAATGTTATGTACAGCCCCATCCATCTGTAACCCCTTCAATAGCCCATGTACTGCCTCTCTATCCTGGCTATTCCATTCCTGCCTGTTGGATCCTTCCTATTCTTTGATGCCTACAACTACCACTGATCTTTTTCTTTCCAGCAGTTGAGTGGTGCACCTTGCTGCTTCCTGTGACGTAGCTGCCTGCATCGCTACCTCACTCACTGTGTCCATTGCTTCTGAGCTCTTTTTCAGTCGTTCCGCAAATGTTTCAGGTACAGAGGCATTTCCTTCCAATGTAACATTCCCACCTTCCCTTTGGATGATAATCTGATGCTCGGTCTCTTTATTTTTCTCTGTGAGGGATTTGATCTCCTCTCTTGCTGATGCTAGCTCACTTTGCAGATTGTTAATTGTAATCCTCATTTCATGCATCTCCCTCCTGAATTCCTCCAGAACTTGGGTTAGCATCTCCTTCGTTTGGTCACCCTGGCTGCCTCCTGTGTCCCTGTTGCGGCCTCCTGCCATTTTGCCCCTTGTCAAGAGAGAGAGCAAGAGAGAGCAAGAGAGAGAGAGAGCAAGAGAGGAAGAGAGAGCAAGAGAGGAAGAGAGAGAGAGCAAGTGAGGAAGAGAGAGAGAGCAAGTGAGGAAGAGAGAGAGAGCAAGAGAGGAAGAGAGAGAGAGCAAGAGAGGAAGAGAGAGAGAGCAAGTGAGGAAGAGAGAGAGAGCAAGAGAGGAAGAGAGAGAGAGCAAGAGAGGAAGAGAGAGAGAGCAAGAGAGGAAGAGAGAGAGAGCAAGAGAGGAAGAGAGAGAGAGCAAGAGAGGAAGAGAGAGAGAGCAAGAGAGGAAGAGAGAGAGAGCGAGAGAGAGAGAGAGAGCGAGAGAGAGAGAGAGAGAGAGAGAGAGAGAGAGAGAGAGAGAGAGAGAGAGAGAGAGAGAGAGAGAGAGAGAGAGAGAGAGAGAGAGAGCGAGAGAGAGCGAGAGCGAGAGCGAGAGAGAGAGAGAGAGAGAGAGAGAGAGAGAGAGAGAGAGAGAGAACGTGTGTGCGCGTGGGATGGGGTTAAGAGGAGGTAAGGTGTTTCAGCTTACGGCAGGTAAGAGAAGGGGTGGATTATGAGAGGTTTTCCACGAAAGGTGTTAATCTCTTCTAGCCCGTGTGTGCGTGTGTGTGTGGGTGCATACGTACGTGGGCTTGAGAGCGTGCGTGTGTGTGTGCGTGCGTGCGTGTGCGTGCGTGCGTGCGTGTGTCACGAGTTCCCGTAAGTGCTAACTTCTACCCAATGAGCCACTTTGAGATTTTAAATATATATGCTATCCTGAACAAGAATTTGATAATATTTTACCTCACACTGTACACCTGATTAATTGACCTGAAAGGGGGGTACATACCAGTCTGCTTCCCTCTCACACAACAAGATGAGTAATGACGTATGGTTGACGATGGTCTCCGTCGTCGCCTTCCACTTGGTGATTCACTAAGTGCTAGTAGATTGATGATGTTGGTTCTTCTCTATCTACAATAAGCTTTGGAGTCAGTCACTGTATCGTTGTGTTCCAGTTCACAAATTTACTTTACCACTGATCACAGTCACAACCCAACAAACACAATCAGGTAGTTCCACGGCGGGTCGTCCCACCTGGCCGTCAGGTCAGGTCGCTCTACGCAGTCCTTCACACTGTATATGCACCGGTGATTGCCACTAGCTCCACTTTGGTTTCTTCGCACTATCGCTAGCGATATAACTATGCTATGTAGCACCCTGCTAGCTACACACTGCGAGAGGCCAAATACTATGATCTAGCCTTAATACTCCTTCAATGTCCTAAGAAATTGACGAATTTCCGCGGATCTCACTAATCGTGTGTGTCCCCTACCGTCGCTGGCCTACTACTCCAGCCTGTGTGGGCTGGATGTCAGGTGTGTGGACTGGATGTCAGGTGTGTGGGCTGGATGTCAGGTGTGTGGGCTGGGTATCAGGCGTGTGGGCTGGATGTCAGGTGTGTGGGCTGGATGTCAGGTGTGTGGGCTGGATGTCAGGTGTGTGGGCTGGGTATCAGGCGTGTGGACTGGTTATCAGGTGTGTGAGCTTGGTATCAGGTGTGTGGGCTGGGTATCAGGCGTGTGGACTGGTTATCAGGTGTGTGCGCTGTGTATCAGGTGTGTGGGCTGGGTATCAGGTGTGTGAGCTGGGTATCAGGTGTGTGGGCTGGGTATCAGGTGTGTAGGCTTGGTATCAGGTGTGTGGGCTGGGTATCAGGTGTGTTCTCACCTAATTGTACTCACCTAGTTGTGCTTGCGGGGGTTGAGTTCTGGCTATTTGGTCCCGCCTCTCAACCGTCAATCAACTGGTGTACAGGTTCCTGAGCCTAATGGGCTCTATATCATATCTACACTTGAAACTGTGTATGGAGTCAGCGTCCACCACATCACTTCCTAATGCATTCCATTTGTCAACCACTCTGACACTAAAAAAGTTCTTTCCAATATCTCTGTGCCTCATTTGGGCACTCAGTTTTCATCTGTGTCCCCTAGTGCGTGTGCCTCTAGTGTTAAACAGCCTGTCTTTATCTACCCTGTCGATTCCCTTGAGAATCTTGAATGTGGTGATCATGTCCCCCCTAACTCTTCTGTCTTCCAACGAAGTGAGGTTTATTTCCCGTAGTCTCTCCTCGTAGCTCATACCTCTCAGCTCGGGTACTAGTCTGGTGGCAAACCTTTGAACCTTTTCCAGTTTAGTCATATGCTTGACTAGATATGGAATCCATGCTGGAGCCGCATACTCCAGGATTGATCTGACATATGTGGTATATAATGTTCTGAAAGATTTCTTACACAAGTTTCTAAATGCCGTTCTTATGTTAGCCAACCTGGCATATGTCGCTGATGTTATCCTCTTGATATGAGCATGAGGGGGACAGGTCTGGTGTGATATCAACCCCCAGGTCTTTCTCTCTCTCTCTCTGACTCCTGAAGTATTTCGTCTCCTAAGTGATACCTTGTATCTGGTCTCCTTCTTCCTACCCCTATCTTCATTACATTACATTTGCTTGGGTTAAATTCTAATAACCATTTGTTCGACCATTCCTGCAGCTTGTCCAGGTCTTCTTGAAGCCTCAAGCTGTCCTCCTCTCTCCTAATACTTCTCATAATTTTGGCGTCATCAGCAAACATTGAGAGGAATGAGTGTATACCCTCTTGGAGATCATTTACGTATATCAGAAACAGGATAGGTCCAAGAACAGAGCCCTGTGGGACTCCACTGGTGACTTCACGCCAATCTGAGGTCTCACCCTTCACTGTAACTCTCTGCTTCCTATTGCTTAGGTACTCCCTTATCCACTGGAGCGCCCTACCAGTTATTCCTGCCTGTTTCTCCAGCTTATGCATCAACCTTTTATGAGATACTGTGTCAAAGGCTTTCCGTCTTTGTTGGCTGGGTATCACGTGTGTGGACTGGGTATCAGGTGTGTGGACTGGGTATCAGGTGTGTGGGCTGGGTATCAGGTGTGTGGGCTGGGTATCAGGTGTGTGGGCTGGGTATCAGGTGTGTGAGCTGGGTATCAGGTGTGTGGGCTGGGTATCAGGTGTGTGGGCTGGGTATCAGGTGTGTGGGCTGGGTATCAGGTGTGTGAGCTGGGTATCGACCTAAACATCTGGCAATCCGGAAATCCATTCAGTAGATAAAATGTTTATTATTGTTACCAACACAGGTCTCTAGTGACCTACTGCCAGCATTTCAAAAGATCAGTCTTGCCTCAGAACCTTCTCAGCCGTCATGAGCAATACGATCAGTCTACCTGTCCCAGTGGCCGCATTTGTGATGAGGATATTGCTAGATTAATGTACTGACTGCTCAGTCAATAGTGATGAATTGGTCTCATCGCTTTAGGGTGCTTAGGGTGTGGAAATACAATCCGATATTAACAATTGTGTAGTACTTATAGAAGCAGTGGTCAAACGTACAAAACTTCACCACTGCACCCAAAACAGTCAAACTCCTGGGGCTCCGTCTGTTGGGCTCCGTCTGTTGGGCTCCGTCTATTGGGCTCCGTCAGTTGGGCTCCGTCTGTTGGGCTCCGTCTGTTGGGCTCCGTCTATTGGGCTCCGTCAGTTGGGCTCCGTCTGTTGGGCTCCGTCTGTTGGGCTCCGTCTGTTGGGCTCCGTCTATTGGGCTCCGTCTGTTGGGCTCCGTCTGTTGGGCTCCGTCTGTTGGGCTCCGTCTGTTGGGCTCCGTCTGTTGGGCTCCGTCTGTTAGGCTCCGTCTGTTAGGCTCTGTCTGTTGGGCTCCGTCTGTTGGGCTCCGTCTGTTGGGCTCCGTCTGTTGGGCTCCGTCTATTGGGCTCCGTCTGTTGGGCTCCGTCTGTTGGGCTCCGTCTGTTGGGCTCCGTCTGTTGGGCTCCGTCTGTTGGGCTCCGTCTGTTGGGCTCCGTCTGTTGGGCTCCGTCTGTTGGGCTCCGTCAGTTGGGCTCCGTCTGTTGGGCTCCGTCTGTTGGGCTCCGTCTGTTGGGCTCCGTCTATTGGGCTCCGTCTATTGGGCTCCGTCTGTTGGGCTCCGTCTGTTGGGCTCCGTCAGTTGGGCTCCGTCAGTTGGGCTCCGTCTGTTGGGCTCCGTCAGTTGGGCTCCGTCAGTTGGGCTCCGTCTGTTGGGCTCCGTCAGTTGGGCTCCGTCTGTTGGGCTCCGTCTGTTGGGCTCCGTCTGTTGGGCTCCGTCTGTTGGGCTTCGTCTGTTGGGATCCGTCTGTTGGGATGCGTCTGTTGGGATTCGTCTGTTGGGATTCGTCTGTTGGGATCCGTCAGTTGGGCTCCGTCTGTTGGGCTCCGTCTGTTGGGCTCCGTCTGTTGGGCTCCGTCTGTTGGGCTTCGTCTGTTGGGATCCGTCTGTTGGGATGCGTCTGTTGGGATTCGTCTGTTGGGATTCGTCTGTTGGGATCCGTCTGTTGGGATCCGTCTGTTGGGCTCCATCTGTTGTGATTCGTCTGTTGGGATCCGTCTGTTGACCGCCATTTACACTAGGAAGTTCAAGTTAGCTTGGCGTGAAACAATTGGCTTGGAATGAATGCTTGAGTGTAGAGTAATGTAAAACACAGCAAGAGGAGGTCCACTCACCACAATAAACTGTTGGGCCTGGCTGAAGGACTTGAGGACGAAGGCCGACAACCAGGTGGAGCCGGAGTCGTCAGCGTTGCCGAAGGCGCTGAAGGAGCCGTCACCTCTACGGTAGAGGAGCTCCCGTTGGTACCCTGCAGGCAGCCACTAATGTAATTATGGCAAACTAATACATTAACTAGTTACTACAACACGCTCTTATAACAAAAGCATAAAAATTAAAGAAACAACAGAAAGCCAATAGCCATATACATGTCTCACCTGCACTAGAAACAATTAAGTGATCTACACGTCTGTTATGGTATCCCGAAATTTGCAACACAAATCAACAAACATGTTTCCATACCAGTATTTACCCAGGACTTCGACGGGTATTTCGATGGTCTTCCTGATTGTTTTGCACGTTATGGGAATATTGTTTAATTCATTTTCTTCCTCTGCTTAAAACATCTGTTTGTATTTTTTAAATTGTCTAATCTTTCTAGTGTGAACACTGATGTAAAGTATTCATATACGTTGGCTGCCTTTTTATCATTAATTGAAATTTGGTTGGACTTATCTTCGAAGGGTCCTATCTAGTCTTTTGTCTTTATTCTACTTCTCTAGTGGGCATAAATATACTTTGGATCTTTCATTATATTTTGAGCAAGTTTTCTTTCATAGTTCCTTTTACCTGTTCTTGTGCCCTGAGCAGAGAAATAAAAGCCCTTCTATATGTGTGAACCCGTGTGCCTCCTGGTGGACTCTTAATTCTTTCAGAGGTTTTGCCTTGCTGTTATAGCACTGGTGACAACCCGTCATCCACCTCCTCCTTTTACTTTTACTTTTTGGTACTCACTCAGATCCAAGCTCAGTGTTAAATTTGTAAAATGTTCCCACGAAGCTTCCACGTCTCTGACTACCAAGAGATATTTTGCAATTTCTGTATCATTCTGTGATACAGGAACTGCATCATACAGGAACTCCTCGAAACAGTCTAGAACGTCATCGTTCCAGACCTTTATATGGGTTTCTATAATTGTGTTCTATCTTAGAATATTACGGGGCGAGCTTCTCCTCTTGCTGAGTTTGATCGACCACGACCTCCTCTGGTGTTAGCACAAGGTCCAGAATGTTACTGCCTCGTGTGGGCTCTACCACGTTCTGAATAAAAAATAAGAGTCTTGTACCAGGCCGAGAAATTGTTCCTCTTCGGCTTGTGATTTTGGATTCACCCAAAATCCATTGTGTAGTGATTAAAATCTACCATTATAAGAGCTTGGACTTCACCATATTTTTCACGATATGTAAATCTTGAAATTCCTCTTCTGAAGCTGTGTCTGCCCTGTAGCCTACTTCCACACTCTGTTATAATTTCCAGTAACGATGAGCCAGCTACCACCGTTACAGCTGCCACTGCCTAACAGCTGTAACGGTGAGCAAGCTGTACCTTTGTGCTAGCTGCAACGCTGAGCCAGTTGTAACTAAGCCAGCTGCAACGGTGAGCCAACTGTAACGTTGAGCCAGCTCTGGTTGGTTGATACCTGGTTGATGGGGTTCTGGGAGTTCTTCTACTCCCCAAGCCCTGCCCGAGGCCAGACTCGACTTGTGAGAGTTTGGTCCACCAGGCTGTTGCTTGGAGCGGCCCGCAGGGCCACGTACCCACCACAGCCCGGCTGATCCGGAACTTCTCTTAGAAAACCGTCCAGTTTTCTCTTGAAGATGTCCACGGTTGTTCCGGCAATATTTCTTATGCTCGCTGGGAGGACGTTGAACAACCGCGGACCCCTGATGTTTATACAGTGCTCTCTGATTGTGCCTATGGCACCTCTGCTCTTCACTGGTTCAATCTTGCATTTTCTTCCATATCGTTCACTCCAGTACGTTGTTATTTTACTGTGTAGATTTGGGACCTGACCCTCCAGTATTTTCCATGTGTATATTATTTGGTATCTCTCTCGTCTCCTTTCTAGAGAGTACATTTGGAGAGCTTTGAGACGATCCCAATAATTTAGGTGTTTTATCTCGTCTATGCGTGCCGTATATGTTCTCTGTATTCCCTCTATTTCAGCAATCTCTCCTGCTCTGAAGGGGGAAGTGAGTACTGAGCAGTACTCGAGACGGGACAGCACAAGTGACTTGAAGAGTACAACCATTGTGATGGGATCCCTGGATTTGAAAGTTCTCGTAATCCATCCGATCATTTTTCTGGCTGACGCGATATTTGCTTGGTTATGCTCCCTAAACGTTAGATCGTCGGACATCATTATTCCCAAATCCTTGACATGCTGTTTTTCTACTATGGGAAGATTCGATTGTGTTTTGTACCCTGTATTATGTTTCAGATCCTCATTTTTGCCGTACCTGAGTACCTGAAATTTATCACTGTTAAACATCATGTTATTTTCTGCTGCCCAATCAAAAACTTTGTTGACATCTGCTTGTAGTTTTTCAATGTCTTCAGCAGAGGTAATTTTCATGCTGATTTTTGTGTCATCTGCAAAGGACGACACGAAGCTGTGGCGTGTATTTTTGTCTATATCAGATATGAGAATAAGGAACAGTAGCGGTGCAAGGACTGTACCTTGAGGTACAGAGCTTTTAACATCGCTTGGACTCGATTTTATCTGATTGACTGTTACTCTTTGTGTTCTGTTCGACAGGAAATTGAGTATCCAGCGTCCTACTTTTCCAGTTATTCCCATTGACCTCATTTTGTGAGCTATCACCCCATGGTCACATTTGTCGAACGCCTTTGCAAAGTCTGTGTATACAACATCTGCATTTTGCTTTTCTTCTAGGGCTTCTGTGATTTTGTCATAGTTGTTGAGTAACTGTGACAGACAGGATCTTCCCGCTCTAAATCCATGTTGTCCTGGATTGTGCAATTCATTGTTTTCCATAAAACTAGAAATTTGATTCCTAGTCACTCTTTCAAACACTTTTATTATGTGTGATGTTAGTGCAACTGGCCTATAATTTTTTGCCAAGGCTTTACCCCCCCCCCCCTTGTGCAACGGAGCTATATCTGCAGATTTAAGTGCTGCTGGTATCTCCCCTGTATCCAGGCTCTTTCTCCATATTACGCTGAGTGCTCTCGCTACTGGTACTTTACATTTATTTATGAATATTGAATTCCATGAGTCAGGCCCAGGAGCTGAGTGCATAGGCATATTATCAATTTCTCTTTCAAAGTCTTCCGAGTTTGTGGTAATATCCGTTATATTATCTGCAGCTTGAATGTCATTCATAAAGAAGCTGTCTGGGTCATCAACTTTCATGTTGTTTATTGGTGTGCTAAACATAGCCTCATACTGGCTTCTTAGAATTTCACTAATCTCTTTGTTGTCCTCTGTGTACGTACCTTCATTTGTAATTAACGGTCCAATACTGGTCGAGGTTTTGGATTTTGATTTTGCGTATGTGAAAAAATATTTCGGATTTTTCCTTATCTCTTGTATAGCTTTCTGTTCCAATTCCATTTCCTCAGACTCATATGATCGCTTCAACGTTTGTTCTATTTCCTCAATCTCCCTGCTTAGGCTTGTTTTCCTTGCTTGTGATAGTTGTGTCTGCCGAAGCATTTCCGTTATTTTTTTCCTTCTCCTGTACAGTCGTCTCCGTTCTCTTTCTAGAGTGGTCCTCTTTCTGCCCCTCCTCACAGGCACGTGCTTCAAGCAGACCTTGTAAGCTTCAGCTGTCAGTTGAGCTATTCCCTGTGAGGGAGTTTTGTCGCTTAAGACCGTCTCCCATTGAATGGTAGCAAGGTCTACATTTATTTTTTTCCCAGTCAATCCTCTTATTGTTGAAATTGAATTGATTGAATATTCCTTTTCGCTTGTTGGGTCTCTTAGACCTACTACCGTTATTTATGCTAGTTCGCACTTCAATGAGCTTATGGTCTGAGTATGAAGTATCTGAGATTGTGATATCCCTGATTAGTTCTTCATTGTTTGTGAATAACAAGTCTAGTGTGTTTTCGTTCCTAGTTGGTTCTGTAATCTGTTGATTGAGCGAGAATTTGTCACAGAATCTCAAAAGTTCTCTAACCTGTGGTTGGTTATTTCCCGGGTCATTCCCTGCTATGATATTTGTGTTTGTCGTTCTCCATCTTAGACTCGGTAAATTAAAATCTCCAAGAAAGATAATATCTGGAGCTGGGTTTGCTAGGTTGTCAAGTATGTTCTCTATTTTGTGCATCTGCTCTGTGAATTCCTCAATCGTTGTATCTGGCGGTTTATATATTAGAATAATAATTAGGTTTAGTTTCTCTACCTTCATTCCAAGTACCTCTATCACCTCATTAGTTGAATTTAGTAGTTCTGTGCATACCAGGTCTTCTTTAATATACAGACCTACTCCTCCATTTGACCTAGTTTTTCTATCACATCTATATAGATTATAATTTGGAATCCAGATTTCACCATCCATGTAATCTTTTGTATGAGTTTCCGTGAATGCCCCAAATATTGAGTTTGACTCTAATAGAAGGCCATTTATGAACTTAACTTTATTTCTTGACTTTGGCTTTAAACCTTGAATGTTTGCAAATATGAATGATTGTCCATATTGTGTGTCACTTCTGGAAGGTTTTGGTAGTTCTCCCTCCTCTCTACCCTGACCCAGGGTGTGTTGTTGTGGCAATGGTTTGTCCAGTTTTGGAAGTGATACTGGGGAGTGTGGTAGTCTCTGTGTAGTTGGGGGGTGTAGTATGTGTGGGCTTGATGCCGAACTGTAGTCCAGTCTTGGGCATTTCCCCCTCTCCATCCGTACTCCTGCCACGTTTCTGCCTGTCTGTTTCTCCCTCTGTTTGTACCTGCCTCTAAAAAATTTTCAGGGCTATTATGTTGGACTTCTTCTCTTATATGGCGCTGTGTACCTCTGACGTGGAAATCGGGGCAGTGAAGATCGTAGCATTTCCTCTCATTAACTGAGAGTGTGCATAGCTTAGGGTGAAAATATCTACACTCTGTATCAAAACGACATCTGCCTTTCCCTAACCAGTTTCGGCATTTCCGTGGGTGCATGAATGAGCATTCCGTGCCTCTGGGCCCATATCTACACTGTCCTTTGCATAATACCAGCAAATATTTTCATTTGTGATTGTATTATTCTTGTTTGTACCCGTGCACGACTTGGCTACCTCTGTGTTTTTTGTTCCAACTTTCTCGTTTCTGCATTCATTCTCGGTATTGCCCTTATCTTTCTCCTTGTTGGTTTCGTCTTTCTCATTTGTGTTCTCATTCGTCTCATTTTTTCTCTCCTTATTCATATCACCAGTGTGCTCTACAATATTGCCTTCATTTTTGTGTACCTCGACACTATACCCGTCTACATTGCTACTTTGACTCTCTAAATTCTCAGTCCCTGGGTTGTGCTCAGAGTTCGTTGCTGTCTTTATATACTCTGCATATATTTCTGGTAGTTTTTGTGTGAATTGTAGCCTGTGTTCTTCAGGAATGTTATTCATTAGTTTGGTGATGTTTTCCCACATCTGTCTGTCACTTTGACAGATCCAGTAGTTACCTTCCCGGTTTGCATATTGTGTAGGTAATCCTGTACAACTTAGGTAAAACCTTATGTTACAAATGTTACAAACAATGCCTACAACACTCTTCCGAAGTGACTTAAGGCAGCCTCCACACACCTCCATGTTGGGTTTGTGATGTTATAATAATATATGCATATATTTAAGTATTATATGTATGTATATATAATATGTATCCAGTATATTTATAATATTACATATGTTTATTTGTTCAAGTTTATTTGGGGGTACTTATCGCCTTGTGGAGAAAATATGGTCGTCTTGGGACCGTCCAGTTGACCGTTGTTTGTCCCAGGTCGGGGGCAGGATGGGCAACCAGGATGTCACTGGTTGCCAGTTACTTGATTTATACACTGATTATGTGCCTGTAATATCCTAAGGGAATTTCTGCTTTCTTCCGGCTTGCAATGTTATTCACTTACTCTATTACTAGTTCCTAGGTCCACTTTCCCGTATTACAGTATATATTGCCAGTATATTATCACTGAGGGAGTATACTGTTACTGCGGGACGTCCTCTACACTGTGTAGGCCTCGTGGCTGTGGTGTAAAGAGTAAAGCTCTAACTGAGCCATCTGTAACGTCGAGCCAGCTGTAACGTTGAGCCAGCTCTAACTGAGCCAGCTGTAACAATGAGCCAGCTGTAATGGTGAGCCAGCCAGATACCTATCAAGTGGTAACCCGGCATCTGGTCCCCGCGGTGTTCCACACTCTGGATGCCATCGACAGTAGAGTACAAATTTCGGCGTTTTAAAGGTATTTTATCAATTACAATCATTGTGATAATTAGCATATACCTCCTTAGTTTGGTACCCAACCACTTGGGCTGGACGGTAGAGTGACGGTCTCGCTTTATGCAGGTCGGCGTTCAATCCCCGACCATCCAATTGGTTGGGCACCATTCCTTTCCCCCGTCCCATTCCAAATCCTTATCCTGACCCCTTCCAAGTGCTATATAGTCGTGATGACTTGGCGCTATCTCCTGATAATTCCCTTCCTTAGTTTGGTTCGTGTAGTTTCAAATGCTTATTGTTAGCACAGTGGTCTACGTATTTGGTTAATAACCTCGGGATTTATTCTCTAGGTCGGACAGAAACGGTTGGACATTTTTTCCCTGCGCACGATGTTTACCTAGCGGTAAATAGGTAATCAAGTAGCAGTAAATAGGTGTAAATCCACCTAAATCCACTCACCTAGCATTAAATAGATACTCACCTAGCAGTAAATAGATACTCACCTAGCAGTAAATAGATATTCACCTAGCAGTAAATAGATACTCACCTAGCAGTAAATAAGTACTCACCTAGCAGTAAATAGATACTCACCTAGCAGTAAATAAGTACTCACCTAGCAGTAAATAGATACTCACCTAGCAGTAAACAGATACTCACCTAGCAGTAAATAGATACTCACCTAGCAGTAAATAGGTACTCACCTAGCAGTAAATAGATACTCACCTAGCAGTAAATAGATACTCACCTAGCAGTAAATAGATACTCACCTAGCAGTAAATAGATACTCACCTAGCAGTAAATAGGTACTCGAGAGTTTCTAAAGTGTAGTAGAGCCACCAGGGTTAGCTATAGTTGACTACGGGGGACCTGGAATAAGCCCAAGTACGGGCTCTCTGCCTGACGACGATATCAATAAGAGACGTATACCACATTGTTAGAGTTTGCTGACGAGGCAGCCAGAGTTGTTCTGAAGCACATGTAAACTCCGGCCCACACTTGCTCACAGTAAACTAACGCGTTTAGCATTAACCCGGGTTATAAACATGAGCACGTCCAGGAACCATTGTGGGCCGTAGTTTTGATGACTAATATGGGCTCACCATAGTCCGTGCTGCTTGGAACTTTTGTTCCGAGTAGCTGAATCTAAAACAACAACAACATTACTTAGCTTGAGGGACAGCAGGTAGTGACCAGTCATCACCCACGTTGTCAGACCTCAGACCGACCATAGCCAGAAATATTGGCTAACTGTCCTTACATAGATAGAGATAATAATGAGGTTACCGGTCTTCATGTAGGTGAGGAGCCTCCTGGTGGTCTCCGGGGTGGTCTGGTTGGAGGCCTTCAGGTACTGCATGATGAAGATGTTGGGCACCAAGTTGATCATGTTCTGCTCCCCACACCCGTACGGCATCCGGATCAGGCTCCCCAAATTCTTCAAGGAATTATGGAAATATTCTGGGTTATAATGTGTTAAGAAGCTGTTGCACATGCACCAAGCATCCACCGTTGTGTGTAAAGTTCATGCAACACTTTATTATTAGTGCATCAGCAAGTTTCTTGCACTTCACAAGAAATTACAGTATAATAATTTTTTGTAATGTCAAATCAGAGGGAAAATTCTATTTAAACTGACTACTATATGAACTATATAAGATGATATTTAAACTGACTACTATATGAACTATATAAGATGATATTTAAACAGAGATTTAATTATTGTTCAAAATATTTGAAAAATATTTGTTTCATTAATTTATTTAACTTCAAAGAAAGGACACCACAAAATTTTATAAAAATAGTGATTGGAGCATTAATTGTTCTATAGTATCCAACATGAAAGTCGATAAGGCATATAATTTTTTTATTTTAATCAATTAGTGTATATAAAGAGATCATGAAGCCCAAACAGGTGATATGAGAGCCCAGAATATCTTAGCTGACAATGGTATTGAGCTGCACTAATGTTTACTCTGATGCATGTTAGTATGTAACCAACATATGGGGGGATATTGCTCACCTTGTTACACTGATCTCTCCCTATGATTTAAGGTTTACACATAACTATCACAGAGAACATGAGTGAGTGAGTGAGTGAGTACCTCGAGTGTGAGAGCGATGAGGTCACCGACGGCCGTGACCCAGCCTCGCTCTGACCCCTCCACCATGACCTGTGGGATCTCCAGCTCCCACGCCTCCAGCGAGTCCTCGCCAGTCTCAAAGTCTGCAACAGCAACAAATATACTTCACCAAATGTTTAGACAATATACAATGAGTATTTCCTAGAATAACTCTTGTGTAAGCTTTTTCTAAAACAAAAATAATGGCTAGCACTGGAACAAAGTTTTGGTAGTCAGTGTGGGGACTGCATATATAACTCTAGATGGGGTACCCAGCGGTGTCCGGGTCTCTCTCCCCCCCCCCCCCCACTCTCCTCCTCACTTCAACTCCCTAATTCTCTCTCATTCCCATTCTACCTCCCTCCATCCAGTAAAAGCCGAGAAATCTGCTGGTGAGCAAACTATGAAATTAAAAATATTGGGTTGATTGTCCTTAGAGTCGGTGTTTGTAGCAATAGAAGCCAATCCAACTTCAGGAGGGTCATGAGGAGCCGAATGCATCCACCTTTGACTCTTACCATACAATAACAATTCACCATGGAAAGATGAATAAGGCTAATTACAACCATCGCCTCCAACCGAAGATAGACTAACAAGCAGACATTCTCTTTTACAGATATACTAAAGGAGGATACCCGGCTGTGCTCGGGTCTCCCTCGCCCCTCTCTCCGAATCTTCCCCTTCTCATCTTGCTTTCCCTATCCCGTCTTTTCTTCCCATTTCCTCCCATGTCAAACTTTCTCCCCGTTGATCCCCCCTTCTCTCCTGTACACCTTTTCCAATCTCCCCCTCTCTCCAGTACCCTATTCAAGCACCCTTCTTCTACTCATTGTTCAAGCATTCTTCTTCTACCACCTTTTCCTTGCCTGTGAGCTGCCGACGCCTGACCTTACCACTGTACTGCGGTGGAGTAAGCGGCTGGCAGCGCCTTGGTCACCAGTCACTAAACAGCTCCAGGTGATTAGTTTATTATTATTAATTATCGTTATCAGTATAATGACAAGGTCAATATCACCAAACATCTCAACGAGTCTAGTGTAAGAGAGAGATGGGACTGATGGCATATGATCACGCAAAATGATCTCGTCGTTAGCAGCGTGAAGCACCAATGTAGAGTTGGGCCTAGAACTTAAGTAACGAGCCGAGTGTTGACAGTCACACTGATCCCTGAGGGTGACAGTCACACTGATCACTGAGGGTGACAGTCACGCTGACCACTGAGGGTGACAGTCACACTGATCACTGAGGGTGACAGTCACACTGATCACTGAGGGTGACAGTCACACTGATCACTGAGGGTGACAGTCACACTGATCACTGAGGGTGACAGTCACACTGACCACTGAGGGTGACAGTCACACTGATCACTGAGGGTGACAGTCACACTGATCACTGAGGGTGACAGTCACACTGATCACTGAGGGTGACAGTCACACTGATCACTGAGGGTGACAGTCACACTGACCACTGAGGGTGACAGTCACACTCACCACTGAGGGTGACAGTCACACTGATCACTGAGGGTGACAGTCACACTGATCACTGAGGGTGACAGTCACACTGACCACTGAGGGTGACAGTCACACTGATCACTGAGGGTGACAGTCACACTGACCACTGAGGGTGACAGTCACACTGATCACTGAGGGTGAGAGTCACACTGATCACTGAGGGTGACAGTCACACTGACCACTGAGGGTGACAGTCACACTGATCACTGAGGGTGACAGTCACACTGACCACTGAGGGTGACAGTCACACTGACCACTGAGGGTGACAGTCACACTGATCACTGAGGGTGACAGTCACACTGACCACTGAGGGTGACAGTCACACTGATCACTGAGGGTGACAGTCACACTGATCACTGAGGGTGACAGTCACACTGACCACTGAGGGTGACAGTCACACTGATCACTGAGGGTGACAGTCACACTGATCACTGAGGGTGACAGTCACACTGATCACTGAGGGTGACAGTCACACTGATCACTGAGGGTGACAGTCACACTGATCACTGAGGGTGACAGTCACACTGATCACTGAGGGTGACAGTCACACTGACCACTGAGGGTGACAGTCGCACTGATCACTGAGGGTGACAGTCACACTGACCACTGAGGGTGACAGTCACACTGATCACTGAGGGTGACAGTCACACTGATCACTGAGGGTGACAGTCACACTGACCACTGAGGGTGACAGTCACACTGACTACTGAGGGTGACAGTCACACTGATCACTGAGTTTTTTTTTTCTTCTACCACAGACGTGGCCACACATTTACAATGCTAACCAGCATATATACATTTTCTTCTGTCCTCCATGGACAGGGTTAGAGAAGTGTTAAACATATAGTTCAAGGGTTTATTGAACACTCAACCACAGAAGGTGATTCGGTGCTTTTAAAATGCTAAGCTATCCTACATACGTAAATACATATATACACAGATTTACGTATGCCCTACATAAAGTGTTTGATGTGTCTTTTACATAGTGTCATTAATGTACATTCACAAAGGTGAAATGTAATTCTGATCAGCTTCCCTATATACTTTATACCCATACATATACATACACACACACATATACATACATATATACACACACACATGCATTCACATACATTTGTCTCATTTACCCTGACAGGGTGAGGTGGCTGATAAAGAAACTCGTGTGCAATTAAGCACTTAATCACTGAAGGTGATGAAGGTGCTTTTACAAGCTCAGGTTATATAGTTACATCATATATATACATTGTATGATTGATATATTACATGGTCAATCTTGGATACAAGTCCAATATATCATCGAGTGTTCCAGTACTCATATAGTAATTACAGAGTTCAGCATACCTTAGCCCAGGAGGGCCAAAGTCAGTCAGTATGGGACATTCTACAATATAATGTTCAAGAGAGTGCATGTTTTCTCTTTCACAAAGTTGACACATTGTGTACTCGACATTTGGGTTTTGAGAAAGCTGCCAGATACGTCTATATCCCAGGCGTATTCTGGCCACTATAACATCACATTGCCGGGTTCTTGTTCTATTAGTCCCATATGTGAATGTCTCCTCACGATATCTATCATAATATTTAATGCTACAACTTTCAGGTCTTTGAGAATTTGTTAGGTCGGTGAGATTTTCATTAGATATTTGTTTAAGTATTATCTTTGTCACTGCTAATGAAACACCCATATCAATTTCTACCACTGGTTTTCTGCAGGCTGTCTTAGCAAGCATATCAACAGTGTCATGCCTTGAGATGCCAACATGTGATGGTATCCATAGGAATTTAATCTCAAATCTGTTTTCTTTGGCAGCTAAAACATTCATTCGAATATCACTGACTATTTTCTGGGTGTCACTACTATGTGCGTTCAATGCCAGGAGTGCACTCTGCGAGTCACAGTATATAAGTCCACTGCCTTTGTCTTTTAACAATTCAGTGGCAAGGTATATGCCTGCAAGTTCGGTTTGAGTTGTACTTGCCCAGTCATTGATGCGCTTCATTGCTGTATGTACGAGAGAAGATTGTTCAAATATGTTACATGCACATCCGGTACATCGTCCACCTTCTTCTACAGAGCCGTCGAGGGTGACAGTCACACTGATCACTGAGGGTGACAGTCACACTGATCACTGAGGGTGACAGTCACACTGATCACTGAGGGTGACAGTCACACTGATCACTGAGGGTGACAGTCACACTGATCACTGAGGGTGGTACAAGGCTGCACAGCAATGATGGTATATCCTTACCTTTAGAGCAGATGTACTTGCTCCAGGTCTTCTCTCTCAGGAACCCCTCGGCCTCCACTGTGATGGGTTTTATCAGTGAGTCTCTGAAAACGATTATAGGAAAGTATTTAAACCATCTCGTTCTATTTATACTAGCATACTGTTTAGGTAGTTTATGAAGAACTATTACAAAGTTATTATGATTGTATTGGATGAATTAAGCAATTAAGTGTATCTCTTGGAGTGTGCTAATCTCTAGGTTCTGGTTTACCCTTATTCACTATTCTTAAAATTTTCTATTTTATTTTTTACGAGTTTCTTTTTACAAAAAAGGGATAAAAATCTAGAAAAAAGTGCTAAATGTAATGAAATGTCTCTTTTCTGGTGGAGCCCAAGTGGTCTTTGGCCTGCTGGATGTAACAGTGCAAGTATTTTGCACTCTTTCACGTATAATTGTGAGTTGTAATTGTGTGTGAGTGTATACGTGTGTGCGTGTTAGTCGAGAGCGAGGTGGTAGTTGGTGAGGTGAGCCGGCACAGCTTTGCTGACGGCAGTACTTTCAACAAAGAAGCCATGTTCTGGCTTGCGAGAGTACCCACCCCTGGCTCGGCCAGCGAGGTGGTTGAGCAGTGAGAGTGGAACCTTTGCAAGGGTGAGTACATCCAACCAGCTCCTCCATCCGGGCTGGTGATTAGCCATCACCCACCCCTGGGTTAACTTGTTAGTGAGGTAAGAGTTCAGTTATGCATTGTCTTAAACCAGAAGTGTGTCTTAGTGGTGACAAGCTAGTAGAGTCTGAACCATTTAGCCATGTATGGTGTGGGCGTGTATGGAGTGGGTGACCCCCCCTCCCCCCTTTTTAATTTGGTCAATATTTTGTTAAATAATAGGATGTCAAAATGTTAAATATCAATTGCTGGAAATTGAAATAATTTGAAATAATTTTATTCAATAAATGTCTATGTGTAGAATAACAAGCTTGACTTTTGTTCAGTCCTCTCTTTGAACCAATGTCCCCTCAAGTAAAAGTTAAGGATAGAGATATAACGAGATGAACAAGGTAGGAACGAGAGTGAGGGCACCATCAGGTGAGTGAGGGAAGGTGTGGCTTGATGAGAGCAGCTCGCGCGCCACCTCGCCTCACTTAACCAGTCGGGTTTATTTAGGAATTTATTTAGAAAGTTATAAATTAAACAGTACTCCTGTCGCATTGTTTAAGTCGAATTTATATTTAGTTTCAATGACAGGTGGTGGCAGCAAACATCAGAACATCTTAGAATATCAGTATAGTATAACATCATAGATAGTATAACAGAATAACAGTCTTGTCTACTCTCCCTACTCCTTCTTATCCCTCCTTCCTTCCCCCTCCTACTTCCTTCATTCCTCCTACCTCCACTCTTCCAGTTCGCTCCCCGTTTTCTATCCCCACTCGCTTCTCTCTACCTTAGTTCCCCCCTCAACCTTATCCATGTTATCCAACCTTATCCCCTCCTTTCTTCCTTACTTTGCTTTACTTTTTCACAATCACAGCGTAGATAGAAAAATCAGATGTTATATGGAGATCAAAGCCAGAACCTGGCCTCTTGAGTGAGGTGCAAGAAGCAGGTAACTTGTCAACATCCTCACTGAGGAATCTATCCAGAAAGTCAGTCAAGCTTGACAGACAACTGCAGCGTTCATGGGAAATGAAGCATCAAACCTGCCAAACTATTCATTCCAAACAATTTGTTCACTCAAAACTAGCTCACGCCCGTTAATACTTATGGCCGGCACCAATCGGCTCGAAGCCCCTGCCAAGAGCCTGTTGCAGGTCAGTTCGGAGTGATATACAAGGAACTAACCTGGCAGGGATGGAGTCTGGGAGCCACCAGAACGAGGCGTTTTATTATATTCAATGATAGTTTTGTGGGAGTAGCCGCTTCATGGCTTCTTGAAGCTAACTATAGAGCAGAAGGCAAACAAGGAACTAATCAGGGAGGATGAGGAGAAACGGCAGGTCTTAGGTCAAACAAGACCGACTGGGACCAGGAACTTTCACCAAATCCCCAGTGAGCACAATATCCAAGAGTGGTGCGGGTTCGACGATGCATCAGCATTATCAATGTAAATTAAACGTTGATGACGTTGATTTGGCGTTGAATTGGCGCTGTTCTTGGATACTGAGCCCACTGTGTTGGGCCCACAAGACCCGGTTAAACCATGTAAACCTCTAAGCCCCAATGTCCTCGACATTTTTAAAGAAAAAACTGCAGCCAAAGCTGCATATTTACGAATATCAGAGGCCTGAGGGCAGACCACAAGCTGCTTAGCTTTCCTGACACAAGGAACGGGGTACCAAGGGAGTGGGGTCAGCCAACATAGCACCCACGCGGCAGAACCGGGAGCACGCAGACCTGCCAGGCATCAGTCATCTCGGGACCCCTCCGGGAACCACCTGAATCATTCTTTGCCAGAGAAGTAGAAGACAACAACCGAACAAACCGCCCACCAGGGACCAAAGAACAGAACCTCAGCCTGCAGAGGAGAGCATGAAGCTCCCAACCCTGCAGCCTCATCTCCCCAGCCAGAGTGCATGCAGATTATCCATTACCTATGGATAATCTGCCATGCACTCTGGCAGGGGCAAAGGATAATCCCTATGCACTCAGGCAAGGTAATGGAGTTCTTCACTCTGCCGCATTGCTCAAATTGATTTTATCATAGATATATCACATAAAGATTATTTACTTGTGTATTATTATTATTATTATTATTATTATTATTATTATTATTATTATTATTATTATTAAAATCCTCATCATGACTTGAATGCTGATGAGTAGTGAGGAAAGAAGGAATATTTTGCTGACCTTCTGTTGATGGATGAATCACCGGAGCCGCAGGGCTGCGAGTACTCATAGTCGACGAAGGCAGCTACGCTAATGTTGACTTCTCCGATCACCAGGGGTTTGATCCTCACTATGTGGACGACCTTGTCCTGTGCCGGGACACAAGAGCTACGCTTCCCGAGGACAATCTGCTCAGTCGCCTCCTCCAAGATCTGGTACTCCTCACTCTCCTGCACCCTCACAGACACCTAAACCAAGACAGTAGACACATAAGAATGAATGGCATCATTAATGTTTTGAGTGACTTGAAGCAGTTACCGCTCCAGGATGATCTGTGAATGGCATGACTTAAGTTAGAATGAGGAGGTTAGACATTATCGTAAGTCACTGTTAGAAGAAGGAGCAAAGCCTAACACAGTCTGTATCCCTGGAAGCCAGGAAGACTGTGTAGTACAGTCTGTGTCGCTGGAAGCCTAGAAGACTGTACTAACCTAGTTGTACTCACCTAGTTGTGCTTGCGGGGGTTGAGCTCTAGCTCTTTGGTCCCGCCTCCCAACCGTCAATCAACAAGTGTACAGGTTCCTGAGCCTATTGGGCTCTATCATATCTACACTTAAAACTGTGTATGGAGTCAGCCTCCACCACATCACTACCTAATGCATTCCATTTGTCAACCACTCTGACACTAAAAAGTTCTTTCTAATATCTCTGTGGCTCATTTGGGCACTCAGTTTCCACCTGTGTCCCCTAGTGCGTGTGCCCCTTGTGTTAAATAGCCTGTCTTTATCAACCCTGTCGATACCCTTGAGAATCTTGAATGTGGTGATCATGTCCCCCCTAACTCTTCTGTCTTAAAACGAAGTGAGGTTTAATTCCCGTAGTCTCTCCTCGTAGTTCATACCTCTCAGCTCGGGTACTAGTCTGGTGGCAAACCTTTGAACCTTTTCCAGTTTAGCGTTATGCTTGACTAGATATGGACTCCATGCTGGAGCCGCATACGCCAGGATTGGTCTGACATATGTGGTATATAATGTTATGAAAGATTCCTTACACAAGTTTTTAAAGGCCGTTCTTATGTTAGCCACCTGGCATATGCTGCTGATGTTATCCTCTTGATATGAGCTTCAGGGGACAGGTCTGGCATGATATCAACCCCCTGGTCTCTCTCTCTCTCTCTGACTCTTGAAGTATTTCATCTTCCAAATGATACCTTGTATCTGGTCTCCTGCTTCCTACCCCTATCTTCATTACATTACATTTGCTTGGGTTAAACTCTAACAGCCATTTGTTCGACCATTCCTGCAGCTTGTCCAGGTCTTCTTGAAGCCTCAAGCTGTCCTCCTCTGTCTTAATCCTTCTCATAATTTTGGCGTCTTCAGCAAACATTGAGAGGAATGAGTTTATACCCTCTGGGAGATCTTTTGCGTATATCAGAAACAGGATAGACCCAAAAAAAAGAGCCCTGTTGGACTCCACTGGTGATTTCACGCCATTCTGAGGTCTCACCCCTCACTGTAACTCTCTGCTTCCTATTGCTTAGGTACTCCCTTATCCACTGGAGCGCGCTACCAGTTACTCCTGCCTGTTTCTCCAGCTTATGCATCAACCTTTTATGGGGTACTGTGTCAAAGGCTTTCCGACAGTCCAAAAAAATGCAGTCCGCCTATACTTGATGGGTTGTCACGAAGTCTCTTCTCTCCAGATGTGTTAGAAGGTTTTTTCTCACAATTTTCTCCATCACCTTGCATTGTATACAAGTTTAAGGACACTGGCCTGTAGTTCAGTGCCTCTTGCCTGTCACCCTTTTGTATATTGGTACTACATTAGCAGTCTTCCATATTTCTGGTAGATCTCCCATTTCCAGTGACCTACTATACACTATGGAGAGTGTCAAGCAAAGTGCTCCTGCACACTCTTTCAATACCCATGGTGAGATTCCGTCTGGCCCAACAGCTTCTCACATCCAGCTCCAATAGGTGCTTCTTAACCTCATCTCTTGTAATTTCGAACATATCCAAGGTCACCTGGTTTGCTGCCACCTCTCCTAGCGCCGTGACTTCTCCCTCTTCTATTGTAAAGACCTCCTGGAACAAGGAGGTCTTTGTTGAGTTCTTCACACACCTCTTTGTCATTCTCTGTGTACCTGTCCTCGCCCACCCTAAATTTCATCACCTGTTCCTTCACTGTTGTGTTCCTCCTGATGTGACTGTGTAGTAGCTTTGGTTCGGTCTTGGCTTTATTAGCTATATCATTTTCATACCTTTTCTCAGCTGCTCTTCTCACACTAACATACTCGTTCCTGGTTCTCTGGTATCTCTCTCTCTACTTTCTGGTGTTCTGTTATTATGGAAGTTCCTCCATGCCCTTTTGTTCAGCTCCTTTGCTTTCATACATTCCCTATTAAACCACGGATTCTTCCTTTGCTTCTCTGTTTTTTCCTGTCGGGCTGGGACAAACCTGCTTACAGCCTCCTGACATTTTTTGGTGACATAGTCCATCATGTCTTGTACGGACTTGGTTCCGAGTTCTGTGTCCCAATGTATATCCAATAGGAATTTATTCATCTCCTCATAGTTTCCCTTTCGGTACGCCAGCCCTTTGTTTCCCAGTTCTTTTTTGGGGGTGATAATTCCTAGCTCAACCAGGTGCGCAAAGCTCAATACACTATGATCACTCATTCCCAAGGGGGCTTCCAACTTAACTTTCCTTATATCCAACTCATTTAGGGTAAATATCAGATCAAGCAAGGCTGGTTCAACCCCTCCTCTCATTCTTGTCGGTTCCTTGACGTGTTGACTTAGAAAGTTTCTTGTTGCCACATCCAGCAGCTTAGCTCTCCATGTGTCTGGGCCTCCATGTGGGTCTCTGTTCCCCCAATCTATCTTCCCATGGTTGAAGTCTCTCATGATTAGTAGTCTGGATCCGTTCCTGCTAGCCACAGAAGCTGCTCTCTCTATAACTGTGTAGCACAATCTGTGTCGCTGGAAGACTGTGTAGCACAGTCTGTGTCACTAGAAGCCAGGAAGACTATGTAGCACAGTCTGTGTCGCTGGAAGCCAGGAAGACTGTGTAGCACAGTCTGTGTCGCTGGACGCCAGGAAGACTGTGTCGCTGGAAGCCAGGATGACTGTGTAGCACAGTTGGTGTCGCTGGAAGCCAGGAAGACTGTGTAGCACAGTCTGTGTCGCTGGAAGCCAGGAAGACTGTGTAGCACAGTCTGTGTCGCTGGAAGCCAGGAAGACTGAGTAGCACAGTCTGTGTCGCTGGACGCCAGGAAGACTGTGTAGCACAGTCTGTGTCGCTGGATTTAATGCGCTATATAACACTCAAGACTCCAACATGATAACCAAAGGAGTCAGAATATGAAAATTGCATAAAATAATAAATAACAAAAAAATGATAAACTTTCAGTAGAGCTGAAACTTATACCTTAAACGAACATGTATGATAGACATTTAAGTAGTCAACTCCTGTATTCACCTTTGCTATTTGTTTACAATGTTTTAGTTGGAAAACATGACTTTGTAGATCGATTGGCCAATGAGGCTTGCAAGAAAGAAAACATTGATTATGACTTTGGACTATCTAATGCAATTATTAGAAACATACAAATTAAAGAAATTAATTCAGATTTAGAAGAACTAAGAAATGTCCAGAGACCTGAAAACTGCAGTATTAAAAGTTATGACAAGTTTTGTAATGATAGGTATTTGTATGGTTAGCACAGTAACCGGACCAGGCAATGTGATGTAGTCATTGCGCGAATTCGCCTTGGCTATAGACACATTTGGCAGGTTAGTGAGGCTGAGCCACTACCAGAATACTCAGATTGTAAACTCTGTGATAAACCTTTAATGCATTCACTAGAACACTATATTGTTGAATGTGAAGCCGTAAAGGACTTTAGACCTCCTGGCCTCTTGTACCATCAACTGTGTAACTATTTTATTGACTCAGGTGTTCTGGACGACATCCTAACAGTTTATCCAAAATTTGCTTGTCCATTTTAAAGAATGAAGAACAATATTCATTTATATTACTTCTAAGCTGCATCAGTTATGAACCCATCCCTGCCCTTGTGTGGCAGTGAACAATAGAAAGTTGTTTTCACATATCCATACATTAAACCATTGATTGTAACCATGATATATATATGTACTTCCGACTACAGTTTAGACCTATCGTGTTATGTATGACCCTCTGTCCTGCGTGACAGTGAATACCAGCATTATCCTCACTTTAATAAGACTAATCTAAATCCTCAGATTAGGCAAAATTGTAATTAATTTTGTCAATAAAGATGTTAATATTAATAATAATAATGTTTTCAATTCACTAACGAAAAATATGACAAACACACACACACAGAAGAGCCGTAACTCAACCCTTGAAAGCATTATTAGGCGAGAACAATTAGGTAGGCGTGCACACACACACACAAACATACCAGATACCAGCATACCATATGTAACATACCAAGCATACCAGCGATACAAAGATGCGAGAAACAACTAAACGGCAGTGAGGAGAGAGGCAGAAAGAAATTTTGAAAAAGGGATTGCAGACAAATGTAAAACAGAACCAGGTCTATTCTATAAATTCATAAACAACAAATTGCAGGTAAAGGATAATATTCAGAGGTTGAAAATGGGAAATAGATTCACGAAAAATGAAAAGAAAATGTGTGAAAAACCTGCTGGGATTGATATGAGAGGAGACTACCAGTGACTTGTACTGAAATAAATTAAAAATTTACTGTCTGCAAATTAATTCAACTAAAATCTCTAGCTAGAGTTGTAAATCCTAGCTCCTCTTTTCCTAATGACAGATTGTGGGCTGTAAGGGACAGTTGGGGTGAATGAATTAGTTGATAGAAGTTCCGGTACACCTGCAGACAGGGATTCTCACATCAGCTTGTATTTTATACAAGGATAAGATTTAATAAATTCAGTTCAATGACTGAACACTGGCTCTGTTTAAATCAGAGATTTAAACATGTACATAGTCTAGCCTAGCACCATAACTATCAACAGCCAATATATTCTTATACTATAAACAACAATTTAAATTGTAAATGTATAATAAATGACTTTAAATGTAGTCTAAGTACTATTAACTAAGTACTAAATTATATTCAATTTAATGAACTTATATGATAACTTAAAAAATAACTAAGCAAGCAATAAGAACATAAGAACATAAGAACAAAGGTGGCTGCAGAAGGCCTATTGGCCCATACGAGGCAACTCCTATCTATAACCACCCAATCCCTCTCATATACATGTCCAACCCGCGCTTCAAACAATCAAGGGACCCCACCTCCACCACGTTACGCGGTAATTGATTCCACAAATCAACAACCCTCTTACTGAACCAGTATTTACCCAAGTCTTTCCTAAATCTAAACTTATTTAATTTATACCCATTGTTTCGTGTTATTAATTTTTAACTTAATTTATATATTCAAGTATATATGCAATGTATTTATATTTAATTTATATGATTAGGTACAGTCAGCTTGACTGAATCTCTTCCAACACCATGGACACTTATGAGGTCTTTTTACTTATTGCGGCTGAATCTTTTCTCACATAATGGACACTCATGAGGTCTAGTGCTTGGACAGAGATTCTACTGCTGCCCTACTATATAAATAAACTTATTGAGATATGAGGCGTTGCCTCGCTTTATAACCAACAGACAGACTTATAGGATATTAAAGTTATACAAGCATACAATTGGCCAATTTATACAGTACTGTATTAACCTTCAATATACTTATCTGAAGCTGGGTGCCTGTCTGACAGTGCCAGACTTGATAACTCTCTTGTCGCGAGTATAGTCACAATATTTTATATAACAGTGTTGCTGTATAATGTACTAGTAGCGTTGCTACGTGATTTTTCTTTAACTGCTTTGCAAAAAGATGAGGGTTGATGGTGAAGGTGGAGACAAGTCACTGTGTGCTCCACTCTACACTTATAGATATAAATGTTCTAGGGATATTCCTTGTAGATATATTGTCCAGGTACTCCCCCAGTTCTAGAGAGTATTCACTGGTGATAAAGATAATTAGATAAGATGTCTTGAGCTAAATAATGTTCGCTAAGGATCCGTCACTGTTCACTCAGTTGTAAACAAACGCGAAGTGCCGCGGGGTGTGTTGGGCCCTTCTCTCCCAGCCGCGGGGTGTGTTGGGCCCTTCTCTCCCAGCCATCGCCCCTTCATGCTCCCTGAGCATGGTAGCCTTCTATGAATATTGATTAATTATTTTTACTGTCTAGACTTATGATTGAGATAAGATGTGATTATAATATAATTAGATATAGGATTTAAAGATTATAAGTAGTACTTGATAGTACCACTGATTCTTATTAAGGATTCGATATATAATCCCTAACGGAAGCGATTAATGTTCCAATAGTTTTTTAATTAAGAAATCCTTCTAGAAGCTTCTGGATCCTTGAGAGATCATGCACAAAGTCACATAGGCATCTTTAGGGCCCTATGACGTACGTGATCCAAGTGGCATTGTCATCTAGGATCAAGCTGTATAATGAATCTATAATGATTCTAATATGATTTTGATATGATTTGATATGATTTTGATACAATTTAAATATGATATAGATATGATATAGAAATAATATAGAAATAATACATTTCTTAGATGATTATTCGATATGGTGGGTAAAAATTTCCCACACATTAAACGAAAAGTTCCAAAGTGTGTTTGTACAATATGAAATCTTCAGGGAACCAGATACAATAAGAATTCCAGAGAACAATATAGAGCACATAGAGGTGTCTAGAGACGAAGTGGAAAAAATGCTGAAGGGGCTAAATAAGAACAAAGCAGTTGGTCCAGAGGGAGTTTCACCATGGGTTTTGAGAGAATGTGCACCTGAGTTCAGCATTCCACTTCAACTGATTTTTCAGGCATCCCTGTTTACAGGAGTTGTAGCTGATGTGTGGAGAAAGGCTAACATAGTTCCAATCTACAAAAGTGGAAGCAGGGAAGACCCCCTTAATTATAGACCGGTTTCATTGACAAGTGTAATAGTCAAAATATTGGAAAAAATAATTAAAACTAAATGGGAAGAACACCTGGAGAGAAATGATATAATATCAGACAGACAGTATGGTTTTCGATCTGGAAGATCCTGTGTATCGAATTTACTCAGTTTCTATGATCGAGCAACAGAGATATTACAGGAAAGAGATGGTTGGGTTGACTGCATCTATCTGGACCTAAGAAAGACTTTCGACAGAGTTCCACATAAGAGGTTGTTCTGGAAACTGGAAAATATTGGAGGGGTGACAGGTAAGCTTCTAACATAGATGAAAAATTTTCTGACTGATAGAAAAATGACGGCAGTGATCAGAGGCAATGTATCAGACTGGAGAAATGTCACAAGTGGAGTACCACAGGATTCAGTTCTTGCACCAGTGATGTTTATTGTCTACATAAATGATCTACCAGTTGGTATACCGAATTATATGAACATGTTTGCTGATGATGCTAAGATAATAGGAAGGATAAGAAACTTAGATGATTGTCATGCCCTTCAAGATGACCTGGACAAAATAAATATATGGAGCACCACTTGGCAAATGGAATCTAATGTTAATAAATGCCATGTTATGGAATGTGGAATAGGAGAACATAGACCTCACACAATCTATATATTATGTGAGACATCTTTAAGAAATTCTGATAAAGAAAGAGATCTAGGGCTGGTTCTAGATAGAAAACTATCACCTGAGGACCACATAAAGAATATTGTGCGAGGAGCCTATGCCATGCTTTCTAACTTCAGAATTGCTTTTAAATACATGGATGGCGATATACTAAAGAAATTGTTCACGACTTTTGTTAGGCCAAAGCTTGAATATGCAGCGGTTGTGTGGTGCCCATATCTTAAGAAGCACATCAACAAACTGGAAAAGGTGCAAAGGCATGCTACTAAGTGGCTCCCAGAACTGAAGGGCAAGAGCTACGAGGAGAGGTTAGAGGCATTAAATATGCCAAAACTAGAAGACAGAAGAAAAAGAGGTGATATGATCACTACATACAAAATAGTAACAGGAATTGATAAAATCGATAGGGAAGATTTCCTGAGACCTGGAACGTTAAGAACAAGAGGTCATAGATTTAAACTAGCTAAACACAGATGCCAAAGAAATATAAGAAAATTCACTTTCGCAAACAGAGTAATAGACGGTTGGAGCAAGTTAGGTGAGAAGGTGGTGGAGGCCAAGACCGTCAGTAGTTTCAAAGCGTTATATGACAAAGAGTGCTGGGAAGACGGGACACCACGAACGTAGCTCTCATCCTGTAACTACACTTAGGTAATTACACTTAGGTAATTACACACAAACACCCATACACACACACACGCTGGTAGTTGAGTGAACAGCACGCTGGATACATAGTCCTGTGGTCCCGGGATCGATTCCCGGCGCCGGCGGAAACAGATGGGCAGAGTTCCTTTCACCCTGATGCACCTGTTTTCTAGCAGTGAATAACATCACTGTATAAACTGATTTGTATAAACATCAGAGGTCCGCGGTTGTTCAACGTCCTCCCAGCAAGCATAAGAAATATTGCCGGAACAACCGTGGACATTTTCAAGAGGAAACTAGATTTATTCCTCCAAGGAGTGCCGGACCAACCGGGCTGTGGTGGGTATGTGGGCCTGCGGGCCGCTCCAAGCAACAGTCTGGTGGACCAAACTCTCACAAGTCGAGCCTGGCCTCGGGCCGGGCTTGGGGAGTAGAAGAACTCCCAGAACCCCATCAACCAGGTATCAACCAGGTACTTAAGAGTTAGACAGCTGCTACGGGCTGCTTCCTGTGTGTGAGTGTGTGTATACTCACCTATTTGTGCTTGCGGGGGTTGAGCTCTGGCTCTTAGGTCCCTCCTCTCAACTGTCAATCAACTGGTGTACAGGGTCCTGAGCCTACTGGGCTCTATCATATCTACACTTGAAAGCTGTGACAGTGTCAGACCACGGAGGAAGAATTGAAACAGGAATTTCCTTAAGTACTTTCGGATATTAATACATCTTCAGAAGGAATCAATACATCTTCAGAAGGAATCATTCCTTCTGAAGATGTATTAATATACGAGGGTACATAAGGAAATTCCTGTTTCAATTCTTCCTCCGTGGTCTGACGCTGTCACATTTTTCATCACGTGTTAATTTTCGTGATTTACACATTCTTGAAACTGTGTATGGAGTCAGCCTCCACCACATTACTACCTAATGCATTCCATTTGTCAACCACGCTGACACTAAAAAAAGTTCTTTCTAATATCTCTGTGACTCATTAGGGCACTCAATTTCCACCTGTGTTCCCTAGTGTGTGTGCCCCTTGTGTTAAACAGTATGTCCTTATCTACCATATCAATTCCTATGAGAATCTTGAATGTTGTGATCATGTCCCCCCCCCCTAACGCTTCTGTCCTCCAAAGACGTGAGGTTTGATTTCAGTAATCTCTCCTTGTAGCTCATACCTCTCAGCTCGGGTACTATTCTGGTGGCAAATGTTTGAACCTTCTCCAGTTTAGTCTTATGTTTGACTAGATATGAGCTCCATACTGGAGCTACATACTCCAGGATTGGTCTGACATATGTGGTATACAAAGTTCTGAATGATTCCTTACACAAGTTTCTAAATGCCGTTCTTATATTGGCCAGCCTGACATATGCCGCTGATGTTATCCTCTTTATATGGGCTTCAGGGGACAGGTCTGACGTGATATCAACCCCAAGTCCTTCTCTCTCTCTCTTGAAGTATTTCATCTTCCAAATGATACCTTGTATCTGGTCTCCTGCTCCTTACACCTATCTTCATTGCATTACATTTGCTAGGGTTAAACTCTAACAACATTTGTTCGACCATTCCTTCAGTTTGTCCAGGTCTTCTTGAAGTCTCAAGCGGTCCTCCTCTGTCTTCTCATAATTTTGGCATCGTCAGCAAGCATTGAGAGGAATGAGTCTATACCCTCCTGGATATAATTTACGCATATCAGAAACAGGATAGGTCTCAGTACAGAGACCTGTGGGACTCCACTGTTGACTTCACGCCAGTCTGCATGAGGTCTCACCCCTCACTGTAACTCTCTGCTTCCTATTGCTTAGGTACTCGCCTATCCATTGGAGCATCTTACCAGTCACTCCTGCCTATCTCTCAGGCAGGAGAGACAGGTTCTTTGAGTGTGTGTGTGTGTGTGTGTACTCACCTAGTTGTACTAACCTAGTTGTGTTTGTGGGGGTTGAGCTCTGGCTCTTTGGTCCCGCCTCTCAAATGTCAATGAACTGGTGTACAGATTCCTGAGCCTACTGGGCTCTATCATATCTACATTTGAAACTGTGTATGGTATCAGCCTCCACCACATCACTGCCTAATGCTTTCCTCCTGTTAACTACTCTGATACTGAAAAAGTTCTTTCTAACGTCCCTGTGGCTCGCTTGGGTACTCAGTTTCCACCTGTGTCCCCTTGTTCACATACCACAAGTGTTGAATAGTTGATGCTTGTCTACCTTGTCAATTCCCCTGAGGATTTTGTAGGTAGTGATCATGTCTCCCATTACTCTTCTGTCTTCAAGTGTCATAAGGTGCATCTCACACAGCCTTTCCTCGTAACTCATGCCTCTTAATTCCGGGACTAGCCTAGTGGCATATCTCTGAACTTTTTCCAGCTTCGTCTTGTGCTTGACAAGATACGGGCTCCATGCTGGGGACGCATACTCCAAGATTGGTCTTACATATGCGGTGTACAAGCTTCTGAATGATTTCTTACACAGGTTCCTGAAGGCTGTTCTGATGTTAGCCGGCCTCGCGTATGCCGCAGACGTAATTCTTTTTATGTGGCTTCAGGAGACAGGTTTGGTGTGATATCAACTCCTAGATCTTTCTCTCTGACCGTTTCATGAAGTACTCCATCTCCTATTCTGTATCCTGTGTCTGGCCTCCAGTTTCCTCCGCCTAGTTTCATTACTTTACATTTACTCGGGTTTAACTTTAGCTTCCAGTTATTGGACCATTCATTCATTCTGTCTAGGTCATCTTGTTGCCTCCTACTTTCATCCTCTGTTTCGATTCTCCTCATGATTTTGGCATCATCAGCAAACATTGAGAGAAACGATTCTATACCCTCTGGGAGATCATTTACATATATCAGAAATAGTATAGGCCCAAGGACTGACCCCTGCGGGACTCCACTCGTAACGTCTCGCCAATCTGAGACTTCACCCCTCACATTGACTCGTTGTCTCCTGTTGCTTAGGTACTCCTTTATCTAATGGAGTACCTTCCCTTTAACATCTGCATGCATCTCCAGCCTTTTCAATAGCCTCTTGTGTGGTACTGTATCAAAGGCTTTCTGACAATCCAAAAATATGCAGTCTGCCCACCCTACTCTTTCTTACCTGATTTTTGTTGCCTGGTCGTAGAATTCAAGTAACCCTGTGAGGCAGGACCTGTCATCCCTGAACCCATGTTGATGCTGTGTTACAAAGTTCTTTCGCTCCAGATTTTCCACTAGCTTTCTTCGCACAATCTTCTCCATTAGCTTACATGGTATGCAGGTTAGGGACACTGGCCTGTAGTTCAGTGCCTCCTGTCTATCCCCTTTCTTGTATATCGGGACTACGTTAGCTGCTTTCCAAATTTCTGGCAGTTCCCCGTGTTGCCAGTGATTTGTTGTACACTATGGAGAGTGGCAGGCATAGTTCTTCTGCTCCTTCCTTTAGTATCCATGGGGAGATTCCATCTGGATCTATAGCCTTTGTCACATCCAACTCTAGTAAACACTTCCTTACTTCCACGCTGGTAATCTCAAACTCTTCCAGTGGTTCCTGGTTAGCTATTCCCTCTCTTATCTCTGGGATTTCTCCTTGCTCTTAGGTGAAGACCTCCTGGAATTTCTTATTCAGTTTCTCACACATTTCCTTGTCGTTTGTAGTGAATCCTTCTTCCCCTATTCTTAGTTTCATAACCTGTTCCTTTACTGTTGTTTTTCTCCTGGTGTGGCTATGGAGCAATTTAGGTTGAATCTTTGCCTTGCTTGCGATGTCATTTTCGTATTGTCTTTCTGCCTCTCTTCTCATCCTGACATATTCATTCCTGGCATTCTGATATGGTGTGGCTATGGAGCAATTTAGGCTGAATCTTTGCCTTGCTTGCGATGTCATTTTCGTATTGTCTTTCTGCCTCTCTTCTCATCCTGACATATTCATTCCTGGCATTCTGATATCTTTGTCTGCTCTCAAGTGTCCTGTTATTCCTATAGTTTCTCCATGCCCTTTTACTTTGCTGCTTAGCTAGCCTACATCTCCGATTAAACCATGGGTTTCTCATCCTCATTTCACTGTTTTCCTTTTGGACTGGTTTGAACTTGTTTGCTGTGACCTTGCACTTCTGCATGATGTAGTCCATCATGTCTTAGTCCTTCTTTCCCCTAAGTTATGTTTCCCATGCTATATCTGTTAGGAATTTTCTTATCTCCTCATAGTTTCCCTTTCGATATGCTAACCTTTTGTTTTCGGTATCCCTCCTCGAGTTCAATAACCCTTCTTCAATCAAGTACTCAAACACCAGTACACTGTGGTCGCTCATTCCTACTGGGGCATCAAAACCGATTTCTCTTATGTCGGAGTCGTTCAGAGTGAAGACTAGGTCGAGTCTCGCTGGTTCGTCATTTCCTCTCATCCTTATGGGTTCTCTGACATGCTGGGTTAAAAAGTTTCTAGTCACCACCTCCAATAGTTTGGTTCTCCACGTATCCTCGCCTCCATGCGGTTCCTTGTTCTCCCAGTGAATCCTTTCGTGATTGAAGTCCCTCATGATGAGCAGGTGGGATCTATTTCTACAGGCAGCAGAGGCTGCCCTCTCAATTATGGAGTTAACTGCCAAGTTGTTCTTTTCATACTCTTGACTGGGTCTTCTGTCATTTGGTGGAGGGTTATATATTACTGCTACTACTATTCTTGGTCCTCCCATTGTCATGCTGCCGGCTATGTAGTCTCTGAAACCCTCACAGCCTGGTATAGCCATTTCCTTAAAACTCCATTCCTTTCTCATGAGTAAGGCCACTCCACCTCCTCCCCTACCTTCCCTCTCTTTTCTTATTACTATGTACTCCTGGGGAAACACGGCATTCGTTATGATTCCAGAGAGTTTTGTTTCAGTGAGTCCGATTACATCTGGGTTCACTTCTTGTGCCCTTTCCCTTAGTTCACTTGCCTTGCTTGTGATCCCATCTATGTTCGAGTACATTACCGTGAAACTGACTCTCTTCTGCTTCTCCTCTGGGGGGGGGGGACCTGTGGAATCTGGGGCGAGTGGGAGCTGGGAGGATCTGGTACGGGGAGAATGGTGGAGGAGGAAGGGCTTGGGGGGCTTGGGGGAGGGAGAGGGTAAGGGGGTGGGTGAGAGGGGGAGGGTAGGGTGGGTGGGTGAGAGGGGGAGGGTAGGGGGGAGAGTGAGAGGGGTAGGGTGGGGGGGGGGTGGGAGTGGAAGGGTTGGGGGAGCATGGGGGGAGGAGAGGCTTGGGGGGATGGGGGGAGAAGGGGGGGGGTTGGGGGGCAGAAAAGGGGGGGGGGTGGGGGGCAGAAAAGGGGGGAGGGCTTGGGGGGCGTGGGGGAAAGGGAAGGCTGAGTTGGGTAA